>NC_142749.1:11797635-11842635 GCF_051943395.1 Hippocampus bargibanti
TTTTTTTTTCATTCCATGGTTCATTTGCTTGATTTCCATGCAGACAGTGTTAATTCAGTTCTTGATAAGAAGGAGTTGGCCAAAGTCATCAAGAACATTTTACCTATTGGTATCCAAGAAGTCTCTACAAGACTGTAGACTGCACCTGAGCCCTTACAAAGAAGCAAAATCCCAGATTGTTCTGGTTAAAATTAATCCACATGTTCCAAACATAAGACTGTTCAGTTCTTGATAAGAAGTAGTTGGCCAAAGTCATCAAGAGCCGCACAACCAGAACATTTTACCTATTTGTATCCAAGAAGTCTATACAGACTGTAGACCACACCTGAGCCCTTATAGAGCGACAAAAGCCCAGATTCTGGTCAGGAATCATCCCAATGTTCCTAACATAAAACTGTCACCAAGGCCGAGAGCTAAAATGTTACATAATCCTCTCACTAATAAGATATCAGGTTCAATACCTACTGTAACTCCACTGAGGATACAAACCACCCTCAACACGTTTCCACGCAGTTTTATGCCACTGAATTTTCTTCTCTTCCTCCCAAACAACAACTCTTCTTCGAGTTTTGTCGAAATCCATTCCGTTGTCGTTGCATGATGTTAACCAACCATGTGACCAATTGGTCAGCCAATCAAAAATCGGCCAAACGGGAGACTAGCCAAGACCAATGAGCCCTCTAACCAATCATCTGACCATCCAACCGACCAACAAATCAAACTAACACGCTTGTACTGTACAGAGAGTACAGTACATCAAATCATTCTTTGCTACACAGTGAACTTCACAATCACTCTGTGTAGCAAATAAACTAGCAAACAGTCTCAGGATTTCACCCCCCAAATAATTTATCTGGATTAAACCTCACTTTGCATTTCTGGTACTGAATATGTTTAAAACCAATGCTTTGGTTTTATATCAGAAACAAGTGTATGAAGTGAGAAAATGATATTTTGCAATATTGTTTGTAGGTTGTACATAGGACATGGGCTATTTATCCAGTGAGACACTTACCGAGGAAACCTCTACATCATTTCCTGCGCTGGCAGCCGGTGCGGCAGCTACAGCTGCCGCCTCTTGAGCTGCCGCCTTCATGGCCGCCGCCTTGCGTAGCTCCCGGTTAGCCTGAAGTGTGGAGAAGTAGTTGACAGCCGCGAACTCGATGAGGGCGGAGAAGACGAAGGCAAAGCAAACGGCGATGAACCAATCCATTGCTGTGGCGTAGGAGACTTTGGGAAGGGAGTGACGGGCGCTGATGCTGAGGGTGGTCATGGTCAACACGGTGGTAATGCCTGTGTACAGAGTGATGGGTTGACATCACAACGTTGATCTTATTGCGTTACTGACTCTCTGCTTGCTTCAGCAAGTTACAGAAAATATCAGACCAGGTGGTATTTCAGCTCAGCGGTATGTGCCAAAATGTCACTCCAGGGGAAGCTAATCTGTCCATGACATAATATCCCCTGTATTGACATCCCTGTGGCCACAGCAACAACACAGGCGAGCTGCAAACAGGAAGACTTGCAGCTATTGAGAGTGATAACCAGACACAAACCAAAATGCATTTTTGGTTTGGGATTCCTCGGTAGATTTAGCATGATTGTCATGTGATTTTTGACTTTCGCATTGGTGTGCATAGCTTTTAGACTATTTCTGTAATTGGCTGGTGACTAAGGGGGCTAAGTGTCTGACCCAACGTCGACTAGTGTCGGCTCCATTTTCCCGTGACACAAAGGAGGACGAGCGGTGTAGAAAACTGAATGATGGATTATTCAGCTGAATTCAGAATGCATGCTAGCTGCACTGCGGTTGTCTCAGTTCTGTAGTGGATGCCCCCGAAGCAGCCACTTGTGGATTTCTTCCCCTGCTCCCTTGTGACTATAACAAGGTAGCCTTGAAAATACTTTGAACACCCAGTAGATGCTGGATACTCAATCCGAATAAATCCAAGTCAAGGTTACATATTCCATTCATCGGTTTGACTGTAAACAATTGAACTCTCACAAGGTTACTTCCAAATATGCTTTAACTTTAGTGTCAGTCATTATCTACTTTGGGCCTATTCAATCCTAAAGACAAATCCGAATTGCTAACATTCCATGTCCACTTATGAGGCGTCTTAACAAATGCGATATTGAATAGATATTCATTGTGAAAGTGAGAGCAGGGGCTGGGGGACAAGTCATTGTGGACTGTTGCCCAGGCTTTTACCAAATTTGGGATTTCATCAGCAACTTGAGAAATTAAAGTACTTAATGTGACTTCATAATGCTTCTCTTGTGAGGCATCACCGCATCAGATGGACAGAAACTTCCTTAAAAACGGTCACATCACATTCCATAAGGACTTGTTCAAGTGATGTTGATCGGCTCCGTTTTAAATATGGTGAAGATGAATTGAGGAAGGGCTGTCAGGCCAACAGTGAGAGGCAAAGAAAGACTGAGGGGACGAGGGACAGGGTTGATGATATAAAGACGGGACAGAAATGAAATGCTTGAGGCATTTGTGGGCTTTTGCAAGGGCTGGGAAGCAAGGTACAAATTAGAATACACTCAATTAACTCTGGGAGACTTCTGCTCAAGGGACTTTAAGCTTTTAGAGCGGATGTTGACGATGCAGTCCACAATATACTATTGCCTTAATGTACTGTGTGTGTGCTTGATCGCTTGTCCACGTCTACATTTTGAATCTCCCACAGCCATTAAACGTACCTTCCGCAATGCACAAACAACCAGAATCGGATGGCTTTCTTGAATCAAGGAGAAGAACTTTGGCGTCAGGGGTTGCTGTCTAACGGGCACATGACCAAGTGAAATTGTCCCAGGCTTTGATGACGACAAGAAATAAACTTGACAAGCTCCTGTTCTCCGACAAACCACATGAGAGCAAACCTTTGCAAGACTGCTGTACAGGGCAAAAAGTTATGCAAGCCACCAGAGGACAACTTGTCTTTATTAAACATATCTTGCGGTTGTGAGTAAAACTCAGGAGGGACACATTTCTCGCCTGTGTCAAGCAAGCGAAAGCATCTCAGGATTGGATTACTAATGGAGGTTCCATTGAGTATCAATTATTAAACCATCCAGCTCCATGAAGATCACTTAATGCGAAAACATAATACTCCAGCTCACCCGTTGTATATGTTGTGACAGCAAGAGTACAAGGGATGAAGACTAAACCCAGAGTCTGAAAACAATCACAAAGTCTCATGACATCCCAGGAGAATCGCAGACACTCGCAAACCTGATTGGAAATTCTTTAAGTGGACATATATAAATGGGATTACCGATGTGTAATGGGTGAGGGTGATGGCTACTTCCATTTGGGGATAAGCGGGAGTGAAGCAATACTGCCGCTATTGGTGCATCTTTATTTTTTCAATCCAATCATTTGATTTAGGCTTGCCTTTCAGTAAGGTCTGAGAATCATTCGAGAACACAAAGTTACTTCTCCTTTCATAACTTTGCTGCTGTAAATTGTGAATTTCTTCATTGTGAAACCAATAAGTGCCTTGCGATTGGCTGGCAACCAATTCAGGGTGTCCCCCGCCTAGTGCCTGAAGACGACTGGTATAAACTCCAGCACCCCCTATGACCCTAACAAGGATAAAGTGATCTAGAAAATGGATGGGTGAGACCAAGAAATCTAATACAATCTATTCTTATGCAAAGCAATTCATCTGCATGGCATATTGTAAATTTAAATTGGCCTTAACCAAAACATTTTTTTCATGATGAGAAGCTCAAATCGTAGTCAGCAGAGACCACAATGACTTTTCTATAGGGGGTGTAGACTTTTTAGAAACATAATGTCATATCATACTAGCCCTTATTCTTGCTCACTCAACTGGACAACTATTTTTTTGATTGCTTGCTCTCCATGAGAGTATTCCCAATAAGGATATTTTGAATGCAATTTTTGCTATGTTTTAGGATTTCTGCCCTTCTCACCAAATGTAAATACACAATCGACTGCTCCATCAATTACTCTTTGCTTTGTCTTTCTCTCTCTCTGTCTCTCTCTCTCTCTCTCTCTCTCTCTCTCTCTCTCTCTCTCTCTCTCTCTCTCTCTCTCTCTCTCTCTCTCTCTCTCTCTCTCTCTCTCTCTCTCTCTCTCTCTCTCTCTCTCTCTCTCTCTTCTATCTCTTCTGTGGCTTTTGCTCACTCTACTCCCGAGGCTAGCGCTCGGTGGCAACTGTAGCGTAATGTAATGTGAGCGAGAGGAACCTGTGAGTGCTCAGAACCAGGCCAAGTATAAACATCCTCCCCCTCTCGGTCCCTTTGCATGAGCAATTTCAAAAAGGACATTTATTCCCAATTAATTCAGCTCAACCACTGTGGAGCAGGAATAGAGATAATGAAGAAAGGTTAAAAAAAAATATATATATATATATATATATATATATATATATATATATATATATATATATATATATATATATCAAGGACTGTGTCTTTGCTTGACCGTGCTACTGAGGTATTTATTTCGAGAGCTAATCGGGGCTGAATGTGCTGGTAACTGAGGAAAGTATGCTAGTTTAAAGTTCGCAGAAGTAGACTCGCATCAGGGTCAAACTGTGGGTGTTAAATTGATACAGTCAGATGTTTTTCGTTTGGCTTCTGGATACTTTAAGAAACCCTTCTGGGAACTGAATCTCAAACTGAAAACGACTTGGCTTAATATTTTAAAATGCTTCTTAAGTTTGAGAAAGCCTTTAGTCTTTGACATTTCACCTCGTGTCTGAAGTCAAGCTAGAAGAATTCTTACCAAATACCGTCCGTGCTGGAACGGACTCCTTGTTAATCCAGAAGGAGACTTGAGCCAAGATGACGGTCATGATACAGGGAATGTATGTCTGGATCAAGAAAAAGCCCATTTTTCGTTGCAGGTGGAAGTGGACTGTCATGATGACATATTCCCCTGGGGAGGAAGACAACAGAGTTAAACTTTGTAAGCAAACTTTGTCGGAAAAGATGCAGTTACTTGCATTTTGGACCGGTTTGATTTGAGGCTCATAACCGTGTCTTAAACTTGGAAATATATATTCAGAATACTTTCTTTTGACGATCCGCTTCATTCTATTCAAAGTTGTTTACCTTTTAATGAAGAATCGGAAATTCTGATAAGCGGAGGGGCGAATAACATGAAACACAGAATGATCAAAGTTGTAATGAATAAGATATTAGACCCAAAGTTTCCCTGATGCTGCATCCTCATTTCTGCATGACAAGGAATGCAAGGCTACAGAAAGGAGCAAATTGTAAAGCTTAGTTAGCTTGACCGCTCCACTACCAAGATCCTCATTGTTCTCAGAGCACAATCTGTCAGACATTTCGAGCTATTTTTGTTACCTACTTTGTCGGAAAGGTGCGAAGATGTTTCTTTTTCGTGTATGTGTGCATGTCCAATCGCCCTCCCCAATGGCAGTTGATGACTTTGAGTTGAATCCAAATCCAGCATTTGTTTCCACCAAGCTAACAAAAATCGTTACCCAAGGATCTTTGCTCACCAGTATTGGACTTCAGCCTTTCACTTGAAACTCTCTGACCGATGAGGTCATATTGCAGTAGACTGGATGACTCTTGCGGTACCTCAACGGAGGACAGTGGACCTTTCTTCCACGTGTACATGATTTCACTGACGGGGTAAGCATCTGTGGAGAACAGATCAGGGAGGGCATTGGGGTGGGCTTTGAACATCTAACACCATATCCAACTGAGGTACTTTGAACAAGGAAATGTGAAATTCCAACGGTTTTGAGCAATACAAATGCATTGTCAAAAAAATATGCGCAAACAATGAATCCCAATTGTTTTCTTTTGCTAATTAGTAGCCCTACAAAAATGGCACATAACGACAGAGCTGGAGCTGCTTAAATGAGCTGCGCATTTGATAATTGACATCTATGAAGGGTGTTCTGTCAGCCAGCCAGTTAGTCGGTGACACAGTGATCATTTGAGAGTGGCAGCAGCTGTCACAGAGACTTCACTAAACAACAAGAACAACAACCCCTCCCAGAAAGATTAGAAACAAAAACTCACAGCTCCCAAACTTTAGTGGGCATGCATGTCCATCCATCGGGAAGTTCATAAGGCGCATCGGGCACTCCGCATTGATAGTTAATCTGTCGGAATAGAGAAGAGTTGAGGATTTTTTTTTTCTTTCATATTTCATATTTGATATATTGGGCGCATTTTCAAAGACTGGCTGTTGGTTGAGAGAACGCAAAAAAAAAAAAACCTTGGATGGAAATGAACTCTGATATTTAATGACCATGTGCAGTGTCAGAGCGTTAGCGACATATCTTGAATCCCCAGTTCCCATTCCATCACGTTATCCATTTTTTCTCACATCTAACTGAATTTTATGAACACCAAGAAGCCACAGTTATGACTGAAACGCAATTATGTGGTACAGAAGGAGGAGTGACAAGCACGAAGAGGTAAAAAAATGGAAATACAGTACAATACAATACATATTGCTTTATAAAGCACTTTAAAAACAGCTGAAGCTGTAAATAACCGCTTAACATGGACAACTATCATATACTGTACAGGAAACAAAGCAGTCAGGATCGTGGCCATTTAAAGATTTGAAAACAAATAATAAGATCTTGAAAAGAACTCTAAAATGTATCGGGAGCCAGTGAAGGGATGCCATAGTAGGAGTTATATGCTCCCACTTACGAGTACCAGTGAAGAGGCGAGCAGCAGCATTCTGGACTAGCTGCAGATGCTTCATGGACGATTGTCTGACTCCAAAGTAAAGCACATTACAGTAATCGAAACGAGATGTGACGAAGTCGCCACATATAATTACGTAAAAGCCTGATTATCTGGCGAAATAAATAAATAAATAAATAAATAAATAAATGATATTATCCTAACAATTATCTTGTGGTGTGTGATGTGTTAAGGGTGGGTTTTATTTTCACAAACCAATATGAATTATCAAGTTCAATATTTACAATCGGAACACAACACGGATCTGGATTGTGTGATTGTGAAACAAAATGGAACTGGAGCCAATTAGGAAGCAATGTGAAATACCCAAAACGAGAATGAGAACATGTCTTGGAAGGTGGAATTAAGATATGAAAAATCAGCATGTGTTTCGTCTGTTTCACACTACCATGACGCAAAATCCTGGTTGGGTGTTTTGAACGGCGCAGACGCATTGTGGAAGTGCCTCTTGACAACATAACTTCAAAAGATGATGCAGAACGCAACACATCATTAGTTTGGAGTTTGCCAAAGAAGTTCATATGTTCAGATGTTCCAATTATTTTCGGGAAGTCTGAGTCTATCGCATAGGAGGAATTTTATCATCCAGGGCGTGTTTCTTTTTTTGGAACAGAGGCTTGTCTGAATTGACATCCAAAAGGCTGTTTTCGCGATCAGATGGCCCTTTTTTATTTTGGAATGGATGTACGCGAGTCTGTGCATCCTTTTTTGTTTTGGATGCTGTCTCTGTTTGGTTCGTGATCCTGGCCCCCATCCTCCACTCTATTTTGATCTTGGCCATGGCATTGTTACCTCATGGTGTAGAGGATGGTTCCGTTCTGCATGATGCGAAACAGCTTGTTGGGGGTGGTCATGTTGTGAGAGATCGACCTCTTGCCGTTACGGAAAAACGTGTCTGGCGTCCAGATCTTGCTGACCATGAGGTTGTTGAGTCGAAGGATCTCGATGGGGCCCTCGAATTTCAAGCGCTCGTCGATCCACGTTTGCCGGAAGAACACGTCCATGGTGTATTCCTGGAGAGGACCGGTAGAATTTTGACGATTTAATCACAATGACTTTCATCATGCCGCTTCTAACTTTAAAAGACTGGCAGATGGTTTTGTTGGAACCTGCTGAGCAGAGCGCTGGCATTGTCTGATTTGTGTATTGAATGTTTACAGCGGATTATACCATCATTGGCCAATGTTGCTTGGCATATTAGTGGCCACTTTAACCTTTCAGTCATCCTTAGACAATTATTGGACATACATGCTTTTAAAACAAATATTGATCTGTTGTATGTAGCAAGTGTGATGATACACAAAAAAAAGAAAACAGTGTAATGTTTTGCTTTGTTACAAATCACGTTAATAAATATATCTTCAATGTAATTTCAGTTTCAAGTTTTTTTTCATCAAATATTGCTCAGAACCAATTGGGTAATTATTTTCGGCGCATTATACATGTATATTTTTGTCTGATCTTTGTTTATTCGTTTTTAACTAATTCACTGCCATTCAAGCATTTGAATTGAATTGAAAATATGACGTAAAGCGCCTTTCCCGATTTTGTTCAGATTTTGTTTTTTCATACTTGGCTGCCGATAAAGCGCTGGCCATGGCCTCACGCATTTCCCTTTTTTGCATGTTAGTGCTTTGTTCCAGCTTCAGCTGGTGTTAAAGCATGAACCAATATGTAGATATTGCATTGTATTTAGGACAGCCGCCCTCGTTTCAAGATCATATAACTCCAGACCCATAAAATTTAGGAATTAACATTTTTTTGCAGATGAAAGAAGAGAGTCTAAGGTTTCTAATGCTGTATTGAATGTTTATGTAGTCATAAAACTGAATATTCCGTGTGTCCTCCAATTCGAGTGACAATGACAAAAACCCTGGCACTGGAGTGGACACATTTTTGCACATGTCTGGCAGTGAATGAGTTAATGTATATCATTATGACACCCTATTTTGTGAACATATTTTTTGCATGTAGTTTTTGAGATTTTTTTCTTGACTCATACAAAGACGTGATTGGTCAGATTTGAAGAATTGTAGAATTCCTTCCCTGTCCAATTAGGAGCTTCAAAAGGGGTACATTCGATCCAATAATTTTAACAGCCTTCATTTAAACATGTTATCATATCCGTTTTTGACACTCCAAGTGTTTTGTTTTTATCATCTTCATTGTACTTTGCTCTGCATTGCATCACACCGGGGGCAATTTCGAATATCTCACCCTTCATGTGTTCAATACTATACAATATTTAATTATTGAAAGCGCCGCTTTTGCTACCGGTGCGTTCCATCACAAATCACCATACATACCAGTTTATAGTTGTATTAAGTTCATACTGTCTACTTGATATCTAATTTAAACCAGATTCCTATCTTACAGATAGTGTACTGTCGGTGTCCAAATACCTGACATGTTTCGGCGTATACTTCCGCCTTCGTCAGAGAGAGTCACTCTGACGAAGGCGGAAGTATACGCCGAAACATGTCAGGTATTTGAACACCTACGATACACTGTCTGGAAGAAAAGAATCTGTTTTAAATTAAACCATACAGACCAGTTCACATATAAATATTGTCAAAATCATTCAAAAAAATACTATATCGGAGGTACTTCTTTGCAACATAAAAGCACACTGCGTTGGATTGTGAGGGTGCAAAGTCAATTAATTCCTAAAATTCATTTCAAAGCGTTATTTTTATCTCGATAGCTAGAGTAGTAAATTGACGATCAGGTCTTTAAAACATTAAATAAGGAAGACAGCTTATTTTAAATAAATGTCAACCACGGATGCTTTGAGGTCAAATGGGTAATCTCACTACCCAGAAAGCTGGCTTTGTTTTCTGTTTACTCTCCTATGCCTTTCTAAATAGATCATTCGCCATCAAGTCTTCAGAGACCCCACAAAAATCCCAGAACGGCAACATCACGTTCACCAGACGTATAGCACTCGGCCTGCTTGTCAAGTGTATCCAGCAGCCCATCCCGTCCAAACATCAGACACATTTCTCTCGATCTCTCTCACAGGGGGGATTGTCAGACAGATTAAAGTCCGACTAAGCTGGACTAATGACATCTGCCCAAATGCTGGAATAATGAAGGCTTGGACTTGAGTTACCAGGGAGATAGCGGGAAAAAAAAACCGCTTCAAATAGTGCATATTTGCTCTCGTGTCTCTTCAACAACAGGGCAAGACACACGCATGTGCATGACAAGCAGAAAGATTTAACTTTGTGGTGCGTGTTTACATACCATTTCCACATCTGAAACGGGTCCAAAGCTGGTGACAAAGATGTCCGTTTTGACTTCTGTCACTGGACCTACAGCATTTGAGAATATTCCAAAATAAAAGAGGAAAAAAATAGATTATTTTGTGTAAAAATGCATTTTTCTTATATAAGAAAACATGATTATACTGATTTAGCAGCATTCCGGTACTTAGAGTACTGTGTACTCGGTTTTTATAAGACTCGACCAGTGGATTTCTCCTGTTATATTGCATGCTAGTTCTATTGAATATTTCCACAGTCGGAGTCATCTGAGCTTCATTCTCACACCCAAACAAACAGTCACATGTCATATATTTGCCCAAATGTCACACACACCAAACCAAGTCACAGACACACCCAGCAAGGAAACTTGGCTGAACTTTAAACCAATCAAACGACAACGAAACAAAGGTGATTTGTGGTTTTAAAAAAAAAGTATATGAAAGCCTACCTCCAAATCCAGGTCGCAGCCTGTTGTCATAGCCGTCCAGTAATCTATCCAATATGCGCGTGATGTTATCCAAATAGATACTGCTTTCACTGTGCTGTGTCCCCCGAGCACTGCATACGCTGTAACTAAAGCACATGTGCAAATATAATCATACTTTGAAAATGATATTTCTAAAATAATCAAGTAGTTCAGCCAGTAAGGCAAAAAAATGATGCGCTCGTCGTGCGTAAAAGTCCGAGACTCACCAAGACAAAAAGAAGAACGTCAAAAGGAAAGCCATTCCTTGTAGTAGTTAAAAAATCCAAGTCCAGAAATCCGAGTTCAGCTACTCAAACGAGCACATGCCATCATCATGCGTGGACATGGTTGATTATCCCCCACTCCAGCTTCCCCCTCAAATTTTGAGTTATTGTTTTGTAGTTGCGACGATTTTTTTTTGGCGCGTCTGTCCGGTTCGGCCACGACTTGACTTGCTCTCCGATGAGCGCGCCTCAACAGCCTCGACCGCTCAGTTGAGAGAGAAATAAATAAATAAGTCAATAACGCAAGCAAGAATACAACGCCGAGGAGTTTGGAGAGTGGAGAGGGTGGACGGACACGCGGGGGGAAGAGGAGGGGGGATTTTGAAACAAACATGGAAAAAATAAAATAAAAAATACAATTATTGAAATTGATGGTGATAACAACAAACAAATAACACAGTTGTGACCATTAAAACCAATACAATGATGGGCATAGTTTGATATATGTTATGTTTATCCAGTAGACAAAATTAGGTACACCATCTCTCCTTAATGGAGGTGGGGGTCTCGTTTGACTGTTGAAAAATGTAACAGTTACTGTATGTAGAGTTAAAAAGCAACTTATCATGACTAATCAGAACTGTTGCTAATATTTTAGCTACTTATTTAATTTAATGAATACTGTACATAATATATATTTTTTTCATATTTTTCCCCAATCGATGTGCCGTATTTTTTGGACTATACGGTGCACCGGATTATCAGGTGTACATGTTTAAGGAAGACATATTATTTTTGTTTTCACAAATAAGAAGGACCACATTATAAAGTGCGGCTTCAGTGAATGACATAACCTAGTTTTCGGTGTATAAGGCCCACCCAAAGGCCTTGATTATTTTCAAAAGAAGACAACCCTGCGTCTTATACGCAGGTGCAACTTATATGTGAAGTATTATAAGCCACAAAACTCTCGCAACTATTGTCAGGAGCCATTGAATCCATTTCAGAAGAAGTAGTGATCGAAAAAGTTTGAAAATACACCATTCATTGGGGGTACGCCGTATCCTCCGTTACGCCTTATACACCGGAAGATATGGTATTTTAAACCATTTAATATATAAGGCGCATGGTCAGATTTTGAAAAAAAATATGGCTTTTAGGTGCACCTTATAGTGCGGAAAATACAGTATTTATTTTTCAGATATTTTTTTCCTACTAAGAATTCACTGTGGGCCAAGAAAACAAAATATTGTGTATCCAATAGTATTCGTGTATGGAATACGTGGACTTGTGATTGGTGTGTGTCATTGTCACTCCTCATGAGTAGTTGACTTTTCTAGTTGACTCTGGATCGCATTCGCTACACCATTGAGCGCATTTTCAAATGTGGCTCTCCTTGCCCACATGCATGGGCATTATCTTAATTTCACAATTTTATTTTAAATTCACTTCATTTGAATGGTGCCCTATTGAAGTACCAATTTTCTGCTGTAGTTCACCGAATGCAGACATGCATGAAGGAACATGGTTAAGCTTAAATGGACAGCATTGAATTTAAGCCACGATAATATCCAATTTGTTAAATGAAAGCCATTTTGCCAACCGCATCTCATCCGATTGTATGGATGTAGTTAAACAATCTTTTTCTTACCGTGACTGTAATTGAAAAACCAAAAGTTCATAAAGATGACTCTGCAATATTGTATCCTCACATTGACTTTGTAATTGCGTGCATACTAAACTCCAACAATACTTAAACGCACAGGAAGAGGAACAAAATTGTCATTGATCAAGCAGTGAGATGATCTCGGCGCAGCATTATTTTTTCATTATAACCGCTATCGCTGTCATGCGTTATCAAAAATTCATGCGTGCGAGGCAGAGATGGAGAAATATAGGGTGGTCGTTCAAATGTGCAGACTGATTACGCAATGCCACATTTCAACTCTCGCTTTTTTTTGTGGCAAACACTCAATGTGTTAAAAATGTGCTTTCAACAATAAGCAAACATGAGTGAGTCACTGAAGATCAAAAAGCACGACAAATTCATGATGAAAGTTCACTGGATTGAGTTTGATGAATGGTAAATATTTGGTTTTAAAGTTGCTCTTATTTTTAATTGCCAAAATACCGAATCTTGAAGCCATTCGTTGAAACTAAAAGGGACCTGCATATGTAAATGGGAACACTTAGCATTCCAGTCTAATCCACCTGAGTAGCTTTTAGCTTGAAAGTAGCACCCATTGTCAACACCCACACATACACACATACACACACACGCGCATACACAAACGTTCATCTTTGCTTTTTAGTCATTTGCGCCCATTACATGCACACAATCTTTTTCCGTTCACCATGCTTGTCTGTTTGCTGTCTTCTTCCGCACATTTACGGCATATTCAAATGAGAGTATGCTTTCGTCTAAACTAATCTCTTACTCCTAAAATGTATTTAAAACATTAATATGCACATTTTTTTTAATATTGAGTGTATTTAGCCAAACACCAAATCTTAAAACCTGTCCACACCGTTCCATCAACTATAAAGATCTATCCATCCATCCATTTTCCGTACCACTTATTCCTCATTAGGGTCGCGGGGGGTGCTGGAGCCAGTCCCAGCTGTCTTCGGGCACGAGGCGGGGCACACCCCGAATTGGTTGCCAGCCAATCGCAGGGCACACAAGGACAAACAACAGTCACTCGCACACCTTGGGACAATTTGGAGTCTTCAATCTGCCTGCCATGCATGTTTTTGGAACGTGGGAGGAAACCGAAGGACCCGGAGAAAACCCACGCGGGCCCGGGATATGCAAACTCCACATAGGGAGGCCGGAGCGGGACGTGAACCGGCGACCTCTGCACTGTGTAGCTATAAATATCTAGATTAAGGTATTTTAAGCCCTAAAAAAACGCCCATGTGTAGTAAGGCGTTTTTAGCCCGAAAAAAAAGACTATGTATAGTAAGGCATTTTTGACCTGAAAAAAAAAATGACCCTGTACAGTAAGGTGTTTTTGACCCGAAAAAAAAATGACTATGTACAGTAAGGCGTTTTTGGCCAGAAAAATATCAACCATGTATAGTCAGGCATTTTTAGCCTGAAATAAAAAGACCATGTATAGTAAGGCATTTTTGAGCCGAAAAAAAAAAACAACCACGTATAATAAGGCATTTTTGACCTGAAAAAAAACGACCATGTACAGTAAGGTGTTTTTGACCTGAAAAAAAACACTGTGTATAGTAAGGCATTTTTGACCCCATAAAAATGATCATGAATAGTACAGCATTTTTATCCCGAAGAAAATGACCATAGTAAGGCATTTTTAGCCCGAAAAAAACATTTATAGTAAGACGTAAAATGTAAAACGGTGATTTTAGCTTTAAAAAACAACCACATTTAGAGGAGTTTTAATCCGAAATAAAATATTCATGAATGACTAGTTTTCAGATTTGAAGTAAAAAATAACAACTGTCACTGTCATTTACATGGAACAATTAAAATTTTTGGGTCGGACTTTAGAAAGCATCATGGCACTTTATATGCTTGATTTGCTTTCGTGGGCCGAATAAAATGATGTGGTGGGCGAGATTTGGCCCACGGGCCTTTACTTTGAAACCTGTGCTACATCATGGCACGAATATTTTACTCTTATTATATTTTACTGCTAACTTCTTTCAGCCCTCGACAGACATATGATGATGATACAAAGTCCTACAAGAGTGTCAGGACGATTCACCAATTCCCCCGTGAATTTGTCTTTTAGATCATATGTGTAATGTATGTAACCACGACAAGCATTCATTATATTTTAAGATGTGCATGAAGATAAGTGGAAAAGTGATAATGATAGATTGCACGGAGGTACGCCTTCCCCCTTCCGCGGGAACAATAGAATGAAAAGCAATTCAATTATGTCCATTTGCAAAGTACAATTACTTTGTCGAGATAAGAAGGGGGACATGCTTCGGAATCAAAACCAGTTTAATTAGTTCATCATTCAAATAAACGGAGGTTTAATTAAACCTGCCATGATATGCACTCTGCATTTCGATGCAAGGATAGCAGATTGTTTGCAAAAAAAAAATCACTGACGGCGCCAGGATTCTCACAAAAGTTAAAAATGAAAGACACACCCCATTCTCCCCACGACACAAGCCCTGCCCCTTTGCCTTTTCAAACATATTTGTAGTTCAAATTCATATCTGTAACTCACACGCGCACACACACACACACACACATTCACACACTCATCAAAGACTGTGCAACATGTGTGTGTGTGTCTGTGTGTATATTTGAAAGTGTATCATTTCTCATTCCTGACCACGGCACAGTGCTTCTATAAATACATGCCAGCTCCCACATGAGACGGGCCCACTGTACTTCATCAGCCTCGCCGTGCGGTCGCCATGGTAACACTTACAGTAGGGGAAACTTGTATTTGTACGCGTGCATGTGTGCCTTTTAAACTTTAAAGCACAATGTTCGCTTTTGGTCGTCACACAAAAGGGCAGGATGTTGGGCTCTTGTTTCCAAAAGTGGTTTTAAATAAGGACTTGGGGAAA
Source organism: Hippocampus bargibanti (assembly GCF_051943395.1). NCBI lineage: Eukaryota > Metazoa > Chordata > Actinopteri > Syngnathiformes > Syngnathidae > Hippocampus > Hippocampus bargibanti. Next base: position 11,812,899 of record NC_142749.1, read on the forward strand.
AAGGTTGCAGGCTGCCACGCTGATGAGCGGAAAGTTGTCACCTGGTAGTTGAGTGCGTTGCGTGTTTGCGGTTCCATTGAATGACTCACACTAACTTGAGCGACCAATCAACTTGGAAAAACGTTCTTTGTTCCACCCTATCATCGTTTTAACTCTCAATTAAAAAGCATTTCTTTAAAAATGGTTTCTCCATCTTTCTTGCACCGCCTCTACATCATGAGGAATGGTAGAGGCAGTTGCCATGGAGATAGAACCATATCATTGCAAGATAAATGTTGAATTTCTGTTTGGAGAAGGGGTGGGGAGTGATATTTTTGCTAGTCAAGAAGTCCCTGTTTTGAATCTTAGCTCTGGCCATCTGTGGATGGCCAGAGCTATATAAGGATATGTAGAGTAGATGTCGAGACACGATTTATTGAATTTCATCCACAATGATGTTTTAAAATACAGTAAAGTCTCGTTATATCGATATTCAAGGGAGTCCGAAAAAATATCGATATAACCGGGACTATCGATATATCCGAACCTGTTTGCATGTAATTTTCTCCGTGCGTGCATAGAAATAGTATCGATATAACTGGGACTATCGATATATCCGATATTGATATAACGAGACTTTACTGTACTAAAATATCATTTTCTTTTTGATGAGCTGTAGTTGGACTCCCATTTCACACTTACCAAATGAATTATTTTCATATATAACATGTTTTTTGGAGAATGGTTGGATTCTCAAACTTGATGGATACTCTCTGCTGCCTATCATCAGAATCATAATCATAATCATCTTCATGGGCCAAGTGTGATGAACGCACAAGGAATTTGTCTCCGTTAGAAAACGCTGCATTAGTATCGTAAAAAAAAGACAAAGTATAAAAAGTTTCAAGCACAGCTAAAGTGATCAGTGGTAGCATGAAATATGACAAGTTGGTGGAGAAAATCAAGTGAAGTATTTTAAAGTGATCAGTCCCCGCATTTGCAGTAAAACAAGTGTGCAATTACAGTAAAGTCTTGTTATATCGATATTCAAGGGAGTCCGAAAAAATATCGATATAACCGGGACTATCGATATATCCGACCCTGTTTGCATGTAATTTTCTCCGTGCGTGCATAGAAATAGTATCGATATAACCGGGACTATCGATATATCCGATATCGATATAACGAGACTTTACTGTATTCAGATGTCCTTGAGCGCCTGAAAGTGTCTGGTGCTGGAGATTATATCGGTCACTAACAGTGGTTCAAGTAAGTACAGAGCTAGAGCTACAATAATTATAACAGGATGTGGTAAAATTGCAAAGAGGCACTATACAGTTATATTTGGCATATTGTTTAGAGAATTAATGGCAAGGGGGAAGAAGCTGTCTAAATGTCTGCTGAAATGGGTGTGCATTGATCGATACCGTCTCCCTGAAGGGAGTAGCTGGAAAAGGTGGTGGGCAGGGTGCGCAGGGTCTCATAGGATTTTTCGTGCCTTTATCTTGATTTTTGCAGTGTGCAAGTCCTCAGGAATGGGTAGGGCGGTGCCAATGATTTTTTTCCTGCCATCCTAACGATCCGTGGAAGTCGTATTTTGTCCATTTTTGTGGCGGCCCCGAACCAAACCGTGATGGAAGAACACAGGATTGATGCAATGATGCATGTTTTGAAAAAAGCAGCTGTTGTCTAAAATAAAAGTATCGCAACTGCAGGTACGCTATGGAGGTAAATGTAATAGTCAGCAGAGTGATAAATTCATATGTAATATGTGTAACCAAAAAAATCCTATGATAGCTATTTAGTTTATACTGTCCAGATATGAAATCCACAAGAGTAATGTCGCTTACTAAAAATGTATCAAGTGTATTGAATATTTGCATACTCGCAAAATCGTTTGCGGATAAAAACGAGAGCCCGGTGAAGTTGCGTTACCATATCCATGCCTGCCAATCAATTTTTCTCCCATCACACTTTTTGGAGAAAACTTTTCTCATATGCTCTCAGCTGACCTGTAAAATTGTGTGTGTTTGGGAAATAACTCGCTCAGTGTACTGATGCCTGCCAAGATGTCCCAGTGAAACCAAGACGGTGTATGAGCTGTTGTGAACGATGAAGGGAACTGAGATGAGGGCGGCATTCTGTGTGTGTGTGTATATGTGTGTGTGTGTGTGTGGGGGGGGGTGAGTGTGTGTGTGTGTGTGTGTGTGTGTGTGTGTGTGTGTGTGTGTGTGTGTGTGTGTGTGTGTGTGTGTGTGTGTGTGTGTGTGTGTGTGTGTGTTTGAATGTGTCCTTCCACCTGTAAAATCAAATCTGGTGTAGTTCTCTCTCCTCCGAGACGCTGCATAAGACAGATTGTACACCTGTGTTTACATTTCTTCGCTCCTAGTTCCAATTATCACACGCATCATTTACTTATTTAACTCATTCACTGCCATTCCCGAATTTATGGCAATGCTTTTCCCTTCCACGAGGGGGAAGCATTTGCCTTTTGTCCATTTTAGCATTTTGTTACAGCTTCAGCTGTTGTTAAAGCGCTATATAAATCGATATGTATGCATTGTATTGTATTTTGCACAACCACCCCCATTTCAAGCTCAGATAACTCCAGGCTCATATAACTTAAGAATTAAGTTTTTTTTTTTTTTTTCGGATGAAAGAGTCTCAGGTTTCTTACACTGAATTGAATGTTTAGGTTGTTCTAAAACTCAATATTCTGCAATTTGAGTGCAAATGACAAAAACCCTGGCACTGGAGTGGACACATTTTTGCACATCGTCTCGCAGTGAATGAGTTAAAAGGTTATGCTCCTCATAATCAAGGTAGAAAACGGGGGCAAGGTAGTATGCTCTACTGTTTTACCCCACTGACCCACCTCCTGAGAGATAGACGTCATATTTTACACACATATTTTAGGATATAGCTGTCTCCACTTTGTATGGGAATGGTTACTGCACTCAATCACAAGACTTTAATTGTTTTTTTGTAGAACAGAATTTAGGGGAACAATGATTGTGCTAAATTATCTAAGTTTATTTTCCTTATTAGCAACTATTAATCAGAAAGCAAAAGGAATCAGCCCCACGGTTCCAAAAGCGTCACTCATATCAACCAAATATATTTTATTCAAATTAGAATTTTTGTTAAACTACTTTAAATGTTCAGAGCTCCAAAGAAGGTGCGGAAAACAAGTCACGTAAGTGCATGGTCGCACACGATGAGCATGTGTGTGTGAGAAGTTGGTGGTGTATGCAGCAGTCTCCATGGTTACTGCTCATGAAAAAGTCGAGGGTCAATGTCAAATTAAAGTCACAGGCGTGGCGTTGGTGCTATTTCAACCCTGTATTGCTTAGCCGCCAAACTCGGTTAAATTAAAATAAAACGGAAAGCAGTCAAGGATAAAAATATGGCTCCGCTGTTTGACTCTTTTTATTTACCAGTATTTTATTTCATTTTTTTTAATATATCGTTTTTATATTTCCTTGTGCTTTAAAGTGTGTTTTAGTAATTGTTTCACGTCACAGTGGGTCAGCTAAACACTCATTTCCACAGGCGAGCCATGCATTTTACACCTAGGCCTTCAATCGTGCTAGATCTGAATATATCCAGACCTTAATAACTATTTTACGACTATCCAAACTTTACTGCAGCTACAGCTGCGACTGCGACATATATAAAAAGTGTGGTGTGATTTACTATGAGTCTACTAGAGGGTACCGTTAGCCAGGACATTTGGCCTGCGAGAAGGCCTTGGTATCGCCAACTTGAAATCTGATTGGTTCAAGCAACAGTTTTATCGAGACTTAAACTGTGCTACAAAACTGATTGTGAAGACATTCAGGTAGATTTCTGACCATGGTGACAAATGATGACTGAAATGTGATTGGTTCAATGCTTCAATATGAAAACACACATCTGGAAGTAGCACAACAGGGGAAAGGTAATGAAAGGAAGCTGAAAGACAATTTAGAATTATTTAATAAGAATTCATGGATAAAATATGATTCACATCAATCTGTGATTCAGATACTATTAGGCCAGCAGAGAAGGCCTTGCAGGCCCTGACAGACCACCACTTTTGGGATGTGTGTTTGGTAATAATAATGAATAATGATAACAGCCATCACCTTATTTAGGCTATTATAGCATATAACAGGTATTTTCATTATCATTTTTTGTTCGATTTCATTGTCACTTTTTTTCGGCATCAGAGAAGAAAATAATGACAAATGACAATCCTTGGCTGATCTTGCTAAGACTTGTCCTCAATGTTATTTCCGTAAAACATCCAGCAACTATGTTTTTTTTACATTATGGGACAAAACAATACATCACATATCTCCTTTCACCTTTGCTGTCTGCAGGGAGCAACATGGGAGGGAAAGTGTAGAAAGAAGCCAACAACCTCATGTGTCGCCATCTTAATCATCGCATTAGAGGCCAGTCAGCTCTCCCGACGAGAAGCTTTTTGGCAGACGCCCTCAAATCATCGCAGCGGTCCTCTACTTCCTCCTCTTCCCAACTGTGTCCAAAGATGACCCTCCTGTCGGTATTTATGGTTGAGAAGACCACTATAGACCACAATAGAGGAAGGTGAGTAGTAACAATCCTGTGCCTGAAGGGCACGACAACCTTGAAGCGGAAGCAGGTGGCGCCTCCTCTGGAGAAGATAAGGAGATAAAGCCCAAATGTTGTCTGACAGGCTCGCTTTATCCCGTTTATCCCCGCTTCAGCGCATCAAACCCCATATTATTCCTGGGACAGGTGTAGACCCTGAACAACCATGGGGAGTGTAAAAAAAAAACACACAGTACACATCAAGGGCTCTTTTGAAGCTAAATGTAGCGTATGTGCTAATTTCTCTTCTCAGGTGAACAATAATGGGAGGGGAGCAGCCGGTGAGCATTGCACACTGTATTATGGATCGACGATGAAAAATTCATGAGCGTAATTGCGGATGAAAGTATCCGATCATCACTTCAGTGAATGCCGGAAAAAGGTCCACCGTGCGTATATTGATCTTTGAGCGGAAGACTAATGGATGTAAGCAGGGTTTAACAACAATAGTTTTTCATTTGCATACGCTTGTCAACGTGGAGGATGTAAGATCGCGGCATGGAGCGGGGAAACAAATGGTTTTGTTTGAAGACGGAATTTTTGGGGGATTCAGGAAAAAAAACAGAAATGAGTCATTTACTGTATTGTCCTTATTTACTCAAACAGAGGACATGCTTATTCTAATATAGGCCCACTTTTTTACCAACCAGATGAAATATTTGGAACAAATCTTCTTTCACACACATTGATGACAAACACATTCAAACAAAACAGCAGCAACAACCAAATCACAAAGATAGACTATGTGATGAATTAATTATTCGTGCCCTTGATTTACCGGAGTTATTTAAATGCCCGTGGATTTAAAAGGGAAAACTTGAGGGAGAAATTTAAATCAGCTGCCACGTTCTGCTGACAGGCGGCTTTATTTGCTGCAATAAACCATGGGCGCAGATTTTGTGCATTTTTGGATTTCAAGAAGCATTATGTAGGCTCACCTCTATTTAGGAAGTAAATTAAAGATTTTTTTAATCACTTACTCCCACTCCCAAATCAACCTTTCTGAATTAAACGTGGCTGGGTGGATGATACGCAGCAAAACGTGTTAAATAGATTCACATATCGGGCTGAGGGTCATTTGAAAGTCACATTCAATGGCGGCAGGATGGTGTGTGACGATCGTGTGGTTCTTGGCGGACGGCCACGCTTGGATGACAAACAGACAATGGGCAGGTGGAAACAGACCAGGTGTAAAATCCACAGTGAAGAAATCAGCGGGTGCCGCATAGGAACTCTTTTCACACTTCCCCTTTGAGGCCGGACTGCAATGTGTCTGCAATGTGCAATGGCTTCACTTTATCTATTTGGCAGGTTTGGACAACAAATTCCTCAAGATTTAAGTCAGGAGACAAGTAGGCAGACGATTATTGGCACGATAGAAAAAAAAAGTGAAAACGTTTTTATAGCTCGATATATGACGCTTTTGGAAAACAATCACTTTAGTGCACTACTGAAAAGTCAGGAAGACCTACTTGAGTATTTCTTTGAGGTCAATCATCATAATCTCACTTATTTTTACTTGCTGACTTGGAAAAACGTGTACATACTTCCTTGTTCGTTTAGATTAGTTTCGGTTAGCATTTATTCGTCTCACAATCGAGAAATTTACATTTCACAGCAGCAAAGTGCTTGCTGAAAAGACGAGGAAAGGAAAAGAAGATGGAGAAAAACAAAATACAGGAGCAGCTGTAAAGGCAGCCACTCTCGCAGTGCCATCTTGAAGTCAAAACAACAACAAAAAATGAAATAAATAATGTGACACACCACAAAAGACACATTCCATTTAAAGCACTTTCTGCACCTTCTTTGTTGTATGAAGCAGTTCTAGATGAAAGAGAACATCAAAGCGTACTTTTCACCACTGTATCAAGGACGTCATGGCTAATTGTTGAAAGCAAACAACAATCTGTAGCATCCATTGATGCTTCAGATTGTCTCACATCTCTGGTCTCATATAAATCTGCTTCAATTCCAAGCCGCGACAGTTCCACATATGCATCGGTGCTCTGCTCTGATGTTCCTTTCTTCTCATAGAGATAGAGAGAGGGAGAGTTTTATAGTATTGAGGGCAAATTCAGAGTAAAAAAAAGGTTCCATTGTCCTCATATTTTTTCAATCACAAACATTTAAAAATAAAACAGGGGTGTGTAGACTTTTCATGTGCTCTGGTGTGTGTGCTAATTTACTCCCGGAGACCATATTGACATTCTTTGTTCAAATTCTTTTGTGGCGGAATCTGCCACGCATTTGTGGTTCCCAAAAGAAAAGTCACTCCAGCCCCTTTTTGTGCAAACAAATAAATAAATACAAAAAGAAAGATACAGACAGAAAAGATAACAAGGAAGAAAGGCATTCCCTTTTGGGAATATTGAACTCTTTACTTGGTCGTGTCCCGAGAACAACAAAGTGGGTCAAAATGTGTTTGCTTATATTCAAAGCAAAGGCGCTCATATCCGCATGTGGCAAACGGACGAATTTAAAAGACATTTCGGGCGTTTAGATACTTTTAACTTTGACTTTGCGCGAGTCCTTGACTGTTCCAGCGATCTACAAAAATCTATACCATTTTGAGATCATGCGTTTGTGATACATTGCCTCTTTCCCAAAATCCGAAAAATTGATGTAAACATACCTAATAAGATAACATTGTAAAATATCAACCAAATGCTGTATGGTTTTATTTTTTCATGAACAACAAAAAAATTACAATAAAATACACTGGTCATAAATGTTAGCTTGTAGACTGTTCCATATTTTCTGGTGTATAAGGTGCACCGGAGTATAAGGTCCACCCCCAATGAATGGTGTATTTTCAAACTTTATCCATGTACATGTACTGTACAAGGCGCACCAGACTATAAGGTGTACTTTCAAGAAATGAAAAAAGTATTCCAAATATAAAACTGCATATAAATAGATAAAAGTTTTCCAAATATAAGGCAATAACGTGCTCTTGAGAATTTTGAAAGGTGCTTAGAAATCAAATGTATTATTATTATTATTATTATTATTATTATTATGTTCTATTTTGGGGACTGTATTATCAGGTGTATAAGGCGCACGCCCATTGAATGGTGTGTTTTCGAACTTTTTTCCGAATATAAGGCACGCCGGATTATAAGATGCACATTCAATGAATGAAAAAGGTTTTAATATAGAAATATAGAAATGTTTTCCAAATGTAAGGCATACCACATTATAAGGCGCTACAGTAGAAGCTGGAGTTACGCTCAATTTTTTCTACAGGGGGAAATAGCTGCCGACAGTCGTTGCGAGACCTGTTGTAACTCAATGTTACTTCACATGTAAGGCGCATCTTTTGAAGAAAATGAAGGCTTTCCGGTGCGCCTTATACACCGGATAATACGGTCATCTAAAGTGATCTAAAATGGCCTGTAAGCAGCCTATTTCATTTCAAAAATAAGGGTTTTAAAAGTATAATATTAGAAACAGCTAGCAGCATATACAAGTGGAACAATGAATGATCAGTAAAAGTTGAATGCAGAATCATATGATGAGGGATAATTTTTGATACAATCCATTAGCTCATCAAACTGTACTTTGTGCGTTTTTCAAAGATTGGAAGGATAAAACGACAACCATGTGAAATGACGCCAAAGCACCATTATTATAAATTCTTAGAAAAAAAAAGACAAATGGCAAAAGTCCAGCGTCGGTGGATAATTTGTCTGATTTCCATTGACTGGCAAGTTAGGTCATTTTTCCATTATAATTTAATCTAAATTGCAGCCTCAAGACTAAGTTCCCTGCAATTTGCCATCATACTAATTTGTGTATAAAGAACATGCTGCATAGTACTGAAACACACTCAACGTTGAGGGTATTTTAAATACAGTGACACCATCAGGTGGCATGGAGATTATATATTTTTTTATTATTTTGTTGCAATGCTCCAGCTGTTTCTCCTATAAAGGAATCTCCCTCTCATCTCTCCCCTAAAAAACAAGCTCAACGCTAAGGCATCTTCAACCGATCCACTGTTTTCTCCACAACTGGAGTTTCCTTTCCCCCAATGGTGCCTGCATCCTTCTCGGCTTTGCGTGCATAGCCAGTGTAGCTTCACCACATACTCCTCGTCTCCGTGGATCCAGCCTCCAAAGCCCGAGGCACTTTGGAATTGGCAGCGTGCCTCTTGCAATGTTAAGACATGCTTAATGCACTATGCATATACAGGCCTGGATGTATGGCGATCGATGCACAAGTGCCGGGATGTGAAGACGCACCAGTCACAACGCCGTGCAGTTAGCATGCAGAATGTTTTGTTTGATGTTGTTCAAGATGTATTAATTAAACACAGTTATTGTTAGTGTAGTTTGTATCATGAAAGCTGTTTCCGCCATCTTGACCATCAAAAATAATGACCGGTCACCAAGAAATTGGACACTTTACTAGGTCGTTTATGAACAAACTGGCATTGATTCAACAATATTTGTGTTTCTAGTACGTTTTCTGCTGTTCTTGTCATTAATATTCTGTCCCCGCCCTCAATGAGGCAATGTGCCCATTTTTTAATTGCACCAATCTGAGTGTGTCTAAAACCTAGTCTAGCCCACCTCCATGTTTTTATAGCCTTTAATTTTTTTTTTTTTTATTGCTTTGCAAATGTCCTCGAAATGTTTTTCAAACTGCCCTAGAACCAATCACGGACAGTCAGATGCAAATAAGGGAAACCTGTCTGGATTTTTTGAGGGGTACATACAGATGATGTAGATCAGGGGTGTCAAACTCATTTTTTTGCTGCGAGCCACATTGTAGTTATGGTTTCATCTCGAGGGTCGTTATGAATTTGGCTGAACCATTAGAAAGTTTAATCGCTTCCACACATTACCGTATTTTCCAGTTCATAAAACGCACCCAAGACCCTTGATTTTATTCAAAAGAGGATTTTTTATCGATGTATATATTACATTTGTAAAACTGTTTTCATTCATTGAAGGTGCGCCTTATAGTTCAGTGTGCCTTATATGGGGAAACAGTTTGAAAATACACCATTATTTATTTATTTTTTAATCTGAAGGCAAGTATAATGACTGTTATTGTAGTTTACATCTTCTTCTTTTCCTTTCGGCTTTTCCCTTCAAGGGGTCGCCACAGAGAATCAGTAACCTCCATCTTCAGAGGTATGATACGCATGTTTGTTTTGGCCAAGCTTTTACGTCGGATGCCCTTCCTGACACAACCCTCTGTATTTATCCGAGCTTGGGACCGGCACAAGAAGACTTATGTCCCTTTGTGGCTACAGAACAAGCAACTCGCTCAGTAAAAGGCTCCAAAACACAAACTGGTCATCAGCACAACAATTAAAAAAGCAAAACTATACTCACCATTTGATGACAATGCTCTGATTATTATTATTATGATTACAACTATGATTATTATTATGATTATGATTATTATGATTATTGTTATTGTAGTTTACATACGATTTTAAATTTTGCTTCTGACTTAATAATAATAAAAATTAATTATTATAAGTGCATTTCAAAGCTCTCAAGAACACTTTACAATTACAAAGCAAGCACAATAAAACTACAGATAAAATTATCATTTCACAAGTTCGATTTGCTTTTGCGGGCTGAATAAAATGATATGGAGGGTCAAATTTGGCCCCTTCCCTTGACTTTGACACCTGTTATGTAGATGATGTGTATATTAAAAATGCTGACTTTTATTGTCCATCCATCATTATTTCATTCATCAAAACGGATGTCCTTCTCAAAGTCAAAGTCAGTTGTATTGTCAAATATGCTAATATGCATGACATACAGCACAGATGAAATTACTGTCCTCTCGGACCTAGCATGCAAGGCACTTGACTTAACAAACATAATAAACATGAAAATGCCAATTTGCCGGGAGAGGGTAGCCGCTGCGTGTTCACGCGCCACCATCTTGGGGAAAAAAAAATAATAACAAATAATATGACAACACAGAGACACAGAGTCATTCATTCTTCAGGACTTGCTGTACCCTCTTTGTGATGACATGAAGCAGTTCTCGCTGAAAGAGGAGAGGATCAAAGCATCCATTTCAGCAGTGGATCAGGGACGTCATGGTGGAATTTACGCGTCAACTACAAGCTAAATGTTGAAAGCAAATTTAAATTTATTTAAGTGATTATTGCAATGTTAAAAGTTGGTGTACGCAGCTAAACTAGGAACCGAACAAAAATACACCGCTTGCTCATTTCCATGGGAATCCAACCCGCAACCTCATTTCAATCCATCACACCAGGAGATTCCCCCCACGAGTGACAGTTGACTCCCCATCCCCACCCTTTAAACTCAACCCGCGTGTGGCTGTCTGTCTACACTTCTGTCACAAGCATCATCATCACTATCATCATCATCATCATCATCATCATCATCATCATCAGTCTTCACGTTGGAGCGCAGACTGCGCATGCGTCCGGCATTGGAATTACCGCACTGGCAAGAATAAGTTGTCGCTCGTCTTGTCTTGTTCTTAGGGAGGCTGGGGAAGAAAAAAGAAAAGAAACAGCAACAACACCCGCCATCAAAAGACGCGAGCATGGCGGTGTTAAGAAGAAGAAGATGGTGGTTTTGCGTCGGGGTGTTCCCCCTTGTCGTGGCCGTAGTGTGCGCACAGAGGTAAGAATGCTTCTCTCGTTTATTTTGCCGCGGTGACAGTTTGCAGGGGACTTTTTTTGCTCCGTGAAATGTTTTGTCTCCTTAATCTTTTAATTTGTGCGTTTGTTTGTGTGTGCGCGCGCTCCTTCACAGTGTCGGTGTGAACGATCCGAGCAATATGCCTTTGGTTAAAGAGACGGTGGATAGGCTGTTGACAGGTTATGATATTCGTCTGAGGCCAGATTTTGGAGGTAAATGTGGGAATTGACACTTTGTACGCTAATGCCATGCAACGGTGTGCAAATTCCAAATAAGTCATGTGCATGCACACTTATAAAATATAAAAATATCTCCACTCGTGCATGCAGCAAAACACAATCCAACACATCCTGATTTATATTTTCACAACAGGTGCAGCATTCCATCTTTCAAGTTTTGAGATGGTCAAATCTCCTTTTTGTTGTTTGTTTTTTGTTGTCCTCATACAATACGATTTTTATTCCCTTATTAAACGCTACACCACAGTTTCCAATAGTCATTATATATATATATTTACTTATTATTATTTCATCTCAGGTGCACCAGTGGGAGTAGGGATGAATATCGACATCGCCAGCATAGACATGGTGTCAGAAGTCAATATGGTAAGTTATCATAAAAGGCTGGCTAATTATCAGTGCATGGATTTTCGCGGGAAGGCGGGATTTCGGGGGGGGGGGGGGGGGCGTATTGGGGAGGCGCGGGGATCCCCTCCTAAATCCACGGAAGGGGAACCCCCACACTCTATTTTATTAATTTATTTATTTTTGTCTCAAAATTAGATATTAAAAAGATTCAAAGTGTGAATGCCTCATTTGTGTGGACAATATGTATCAAATCACGCATGCTAATTAAAAAAAAGGCTAATCATTTCCCTGCCTTTATTTGAATACGAGATGTTAGTGCCGCCTTAAGTTTAAAAAAATAATTTTTATTCCTTTCACGCTTTGGTGTATAAATGATGATTTTTTTTCAGTTATTGTCATGATTATTATTTGACTAGAAACACGAACGATAGTTGAAGTGAGATTTTGCTATATACAAGTGCACCCCCTACTGATATTTTGTCGGAACTGCACCCGTTTCTTCATGGAAGATCACGCAGGAAGGATGTGCTGCAGTTTCCATCATCATTTGCTACACATCTATTTTTACTTCTTTCTCCTTATTGATTTTATTTCATTTTTCTATTGTAAATAGGAGCCCTCGCCCCTGCTGTGACGTGAATTCAGCGCTAGCTGTGATATGACTCATGCTTTGATGTCATGTGGAATATTTTTGGTAGCAGCGAAAACCCCCCCGAAGGCTTTTTTTTGCTCATGTTGTTGTTTGTGCACATGCAGACTGCCTGCTTGAGTGGAGACGTGATGCGAAAAGCAGATGATGCCGCGTCTATTTGCGACCGGGGTCATGCACATACACACGTGACATATGTAGGTGTAATTGTTCTACGAAAGGTGACCTGGCATTATAGACAAGCATATAAGTGGCCTTTTTATGGCATTGGCGTCATAATTATATTCATACAAGATATTTAAGCCAAGTGCGTATACTATTTACGTTTTATTTTTACTTGACTGACTATAAACAAGCTAATATCATAAATAAAACTAACTTTTCTGTTTGTACTGAACATCCTCAATTGGGATGCAGCAGAGTTACATTCTGATCATTAAAGGAGAAGGAGCGCACACACCCGATTTTTTTTTACATAGTCCAAAGTGTTATGTGGTTAAATTTTACACTTCTGTAGAAAACAGATTGGCAATTCGTCACCTTTTTTTTTTGTTTGTTTACACCAGGTTCTGATAACTCATTTTCATTTGGAGATGCAGTAAGAGTCAATTTCTGATTCTTAAGGTACACATTCCTCTAATGTTTTACAAAATACTATATATTGGATATTCTCAGTTCTGTCTTGACAAAATAATAATAATAATAAAAACAACAGTAATACAAAAGCCGAAAGTCTAAAGTTGAGAAATACTACATGCACCAAAACTGGAACCTCAAAGGGTGACCAGAATCCAATCTTGAATTTCTATCAGTTTTTTTATCACAGGAAATTATAAAAAACAGAAAAAAAGGGTTTTTACCTGCTGCTAAAAGATCTTATATGCACATCTACAAGCATTTTAAGCATCATTAAAAGCAAAAAAAAAAAATCTCAGCTAATTCAATGATACTAACTTCTTTTTAACTCATTCACTGTCCAAAAATGTCTCCACTCCAGTGCCAGGGTATTTGTCATTGTCGCTGGAATACCACGACCCACAGAATATTGAGTTTTAGGACCACATAAACATTCAAAGCAGCGTAAAAAACCTTAAACTCTCTTCTTTCACCAGAAAAAGAGTTCATTCCTAAATTATATGGGTCTGGAGTTATATGAGCATGAAGTGTTGGCGGCTGGCCAAAATATAATGCAATATACATACATATTGGTTTATGTAGCGCTTATGTAGCGAAGCACGAACATGGAAAAAACGGAAATCCTGGCCCATTGTGGAAGGGAAAAAAACATTGCCTGCGCCCATGGACATCGCTCTATCGGCACCCAAACGAGAAAAAACAAAACCCGGACAAATTCGGGAATGGTGCTCTACGTCATATTTTCAATTCCCGAATAAATTCTTGAATGGCAGTGAATGAGTTATCTTGGATCAATGATTAAAGTGTCCCAAAAAGAAAGTCACGAATAGTTTGTGATTTTTCATGAAAATTAGTTTTTATACAATGTCTTAATTTTCATTTGTTTTTAGAGCTCGTCCATCTTCTTTTCTTTGCTTTGGTCTGGTTAGTGTTAGCTTTCATTTTTTTAAACAAAACGGTATCTTTGAAGTGCACAAAAAATAAATAAATAAATTCTAAAAGTAAAGAATATTTCTGTCGAATCTTTTGGAGTGATTTCAAAATACAAATAGCAACTGGGGGAAAAAAATGAATGACATAGATGACAAGTGTATTTTTTTAATTAGTCTTAATTTTAGTTCAGCGGTGTTTTTTAAATAAAATGCAATTTCAATTTAAAGCAGGATTTTTTTAATATTATTTTGATGACGTAAATTTTCATTTTAATTTTAGTTTTGGATCATGAAGTAACTTTAAAAAATATTATATTCTCATTTATACTCAACGTTAGTGTCCAGCAGAAAACTCAATGTGCATCAGCCAAACTCCTGACACAAACCATCACACGCCACGCATGTCGAAAACCTGACATGCCATGAACACGAAACGAGGAGGTGTGTGGCTCTCACCCCTTCAGGCCTCACAGGCTCGAAGGGTGAAAATGCATACGAGTACGCAAGACCCCAGCAGTCACATTTATCACCTCTATGTGTGTATGTGTGAGGGGACGAGATAGACACAGACAGAGAGGGAGCAGAAAAGAGAGATGGTAACACGAAAGAGTTGCCATGCAGAAAGCCAAATAGTGTTGGAGGGAAGGTCATGCACCTCGTGCGGCTTCAGAGTTCACTGTGCATGACTCAGTGGTGCGCAGCCAATGAGAGATAGAGAGAGAGAGAGACCCACACACACAATGTCTCTGAATACCAATGTCGTGCTTTAGGTTCAACCCGAGGCAGATGGCCCTCCAGCACAATGCAAATCTGGAATATTCTTCATTTGACATATGAGAATTGTGCAAAAATGCCCTTCTTTCATGGCTATTCTTGGTCGCCGCTTGTCGAAGTTCTTTTGAGAAAAGCTCCGCGAAGGAGATCCCGGATGGGCTGTGGGCGTCGCCTGTACAATATATCACACAGATATATGATGATGAATGTTGGATGAAAGGCGAGAAGAGATTATTGCTTGCCATATAATAATAAAAGGAAGGGAAGCTTGCAGAGCCACTTACAGGCTGTGTAATATCTCACCCGCACCTGAGAGCTTTAAAAATGATATTGAAACGCCCGCACTGACTTCATCTGGGGTTTTTTTTGTTTGTTTTTTGACAGTGAAATGTTGAACAAAACTAAATAGACGCCTCAAAACAATCACGTACAATCCACATGGTATACTTGCTGAAATAGAAATGGATGCAAATTGAAATTCTTGCTGTGAAAAGTACGGGTGATGTACTGAGCCTCCGTAAGTGCACTTTAAGCGAGGATTTATGTCACCGTCTTGTAACTCTAACCTAAAGTTAGCGTTTTAGCATATACGCGTGAATCCACGGACGTTAAATGAGGACGTTTACCTTCTCCGGGTGCCCTCCCGTGGCCTTAATAACCCTACCATCCATACAGCCCGCAGCAAAGTCAATGTTTGGATTACGTAACGGGTAGGGCAATGTCTCATCCATGGTTCATTTCGGATTTGAATTGGTGCCGGAATACAGTTGGGGAGTGGAAAGGATGCATGAAGAACATTTTAAATGGGATGCCAAATCATTAATTATGACCAGCGAGAATCGTAGAATCCTCACAATTTCCTAAACCAGGGGTGTCCAAACCTTTTGCAAAGGGGGCCCAGACTTGGTGTGTTAAAAAAGCAGGACGTCTTGACATACAACAGTAATTCCCTTAGATCCTCTTCCTCCCTCCGCCTCTGTATGCACCCCCCCTGCCCGTCTCAGCACGATGGGTGACAGAGCTTTCAGTTGCTTTGCCCCCAAACTTTGGAACTCACTTCCACCCAACATTCGTAACATCGATTTTCTTCCCACCTTCAAGTCCCATCTCAAAACCCACCTATTTGAAGTTGCATTTTCTATGTAGCTCTCTCTTTTGTTTCCATTTATAATTGTATTTTATTTATTTCATTCTATTTGTGATTGTATTTTATTTATTATAGTACCTATGCTTGTCTGTGACTGTAATGTGTCCTTGAGAGCTATTATTATTATTATTATTATTATTATTATTATTATTATTATTATTATTATTATTACAGTAAAGTCTCGTTATATCGATATCGGATATATCGATATTCCCGGTTATATCGATACTATTTCTATGCACGCACGGAGAAAATTACATGCAAACAGGGTCGGATATATCGATATTTTTTCGGACTCCCTTGTATATCGATGTAACGAGACTTTACTGTATTATTATTATTATTATTATTATTATTATTATTATTTATAGCTATCGAGCTGGCTATCTATTTGTATCTATTAGCTATCCAGCTGGCTAGCTATTAGCTATCTAGCTAGCTATTAGCTACCTCACTAGCCTTCTATCTGAGTTTTTCCGGGTTGAGTAAATGCTGGCGCGTGTGGCTGCCGCTGCTCACCCAGAGGCAATTTATCCTGTGACTGTAAAATGACCTTGAGAGTTTTGAAAGGCGCTTATAAATGTAATGTATTATTATTATTATTAATTTAAATAAATTTCAGCCAGCCATTCTGTGTTTCGCATTTGCGTTTCTCGATTGGATTACATTGGATTGAATTAGCCTTTATTAGTCGCGCAGTGGATACATTTACATTTCACAGTAGCAAAGTGATGAAAGAAAGAGTAAAGGAAAGGAAGAAGTAGAAAGACAAAATACAAAGCTGCTGTAAAAATGCCACTCCTGCGGCGCCATTTTGGAGTAAAAAAAAAACAAAATAAACAAGATAACAAATTATGTGACACAACACAAAAGACAGTCTTCGTTGTATGAAGCAGTTATAGATGAAAGAGGAGAGGACCAAAGCATCTTTTTCACCAGTGGATCAGCGACGTCATGGTGGAATGTTCATGTCTGCTATAAGCTAAATCTTGAAAGCAAACATGAAGCTGCAGCGTCCGTTGATGAAAAGAGATTCTCACATAACCTGTCCCGCGTCAATCCGTTTCAATTCCAAGCAGCAACAGTTCCGCATCCGGTGCTCTGCCGGAAAATCACAATTTTCGAGAATCCTATTTGAGCCTCAAAATGGCAGCACTTAGCACACTCAGCTAACAGCGCTACTGCCCAATGTATTCACTCTACATATGGGCCTGACATTTTTGATTTCATGACGGAGACTGCGGGCCGGCTGGATGAAAATTGACCATGGGCCGCATTTGGCCAACACTTTGCACACTGTGTCCTAAATGTTCAATACTAATCAAGCATATTGTTTTATACTGGAAATTCAGTCCACCCCGTATGCAAAACGAGCGGTACTCGTCACACAAACATAGCAGAGGGGTGAAATTTCGGCGACAAAGCTGCTCGACTTTCATCGTGATTGGCTTACCTCGAGATGTTGTTTTCGCAGCCGGAAACATTGCAGGAGCTGCCTGGGTGACTGACACCTCACACGATCGTCTGCCACTATACAAGCAAGACTGCGGCATTCTGTCAACGGGCTATCACACCGAATTGACAACGCTTTGTCGTCGCGCCTCTCACAGACTGAGAAGTGAGTGAGCGGATGTAGAAAGGAGTTGGAATTCAAACGGAGACTTAGGAGAAGAACTTTTGACATGTTCAACCTTTCTCTTGACCAAAATAGAATGGATACTTTAGGATTGTGTGAATGAAACAGTTTTTATAAGGCTGTGTTCACCAAAGTATGACCCCATGTTTCCGATTGCTTCTATGAAGTCATTATACTTGTTTATAGAATATTTTCTGAGCAGGGCTGTCTTGGGAAGATCAGTGGAGTTAAAATGTTACATTTCAACTCTTCTTACGTTTCTATAAACGTTATTTGGTGCAAGTATCAACAGTGTTCATTGTAGACACCTAAGATGTTATGTACATTTTGCATTGACGCCTAAAATCAAAACGCACATAGCGGGAACATTATGTAGAAACCAAAATAGCTTTTTTTTCTCAAACTAGTTGTGATAAACGAAAAAAAAAAAAAAAAAAACAGAACATCCCACTCCCGTTTCCCACATTGCATTCGAGAATACATTCGGTCGAATTGTGTACAGTACATTTTAATGTTTATATTCTGCATACAACTTGAACAACCTGTTACAGGAGTCACATGGGATGCGTTGGTTAAGTGGAAAACACACATATTCAATACACACATATTCATAACAAAAAAAAAAGATAAAAGCTTTGATTGATGCATTATTCATGTAGGTAGCGCTACCTACATGTCTCATTGTAGATTTTCTCTAAATCCATTGTTCTGAACGAAGAAAAAGTACAACCAATGCAATGTGAGCAAATATACAATACCCTGGAAAGCGACATGGTTAATTTGAGCTTCTGGAACATGTTATACTTGTTACCTTTGAGTCCCTTTGAGTTGTCTTTCTTCATTAGGTGGACCTGCATGATATAATGCTACCATTTTAGTCTTGTCTTTTTTTTTCTTCCCCCGTCTCCCACGGCAGCTGTGTCCACGCATTCTTCTACGTTTGTGATGATGACTCAAGGTCGGCGTCTTGGCCCGCGAGGCGGATTGGGCAGTTTGTTGGCTGTCTGACCATTTGAGTCCATTGGCCTACTGCTCAATTTGGTTAGTTTAGTCACGCTCAATCTAAAATGCAAATAAATAGATAAATAGATAAATAGATAAATAGATAAATAGATGAGTAGATGAGTAGATGAGTAGATGAGTAGATGAATCGATGACTCGATGAATAGATGAATAGATAAATGGATTAATAGATGAATAGATTATCTGTTTATCTATTCATCTTACTTCATATTACAGTTAAACAGTTAAACAGATAAACATAAACAGACACGCAGACACAAATAGACACAGACACAAATATACACAAATAGATACAAATTACACAAATAGATACAAATAAATACAAATAGATACAAATAGATACAAATAGAGATAGACAAATCGACATATCGACATATTGACAAATCGACATATCAACATATCGACAAATCGACAAATCGACATATCGACATATCGACATATCGACATATCGACAAATCGACATATCGACATATCGACATATCGACATACCGACATACCGACATACCGACAAATCGATAAATAAATAAGGAGAAAATAAATAGGTAGAATAAATAAAAGATGACTGAATGAAGATATGAAGAATGCATAAATAAATACAGAAATAAATACACAATTACACAAATAAATAACTAAGTAAATTACTAAGTAAATAAGCACGTAAATAAATAAATAAATAAATAAATATATGAAGAATACATAAAGAAATAGATAAATACACAAATAAATAAGTAAATAAGTACGTAAATAAATACACAATTACACAGATAAATAACTAAGTAAACAACTAAATAAATAAATAAGTGAGTAAATAAATAAACACGGCGACGACAAAGCTCTGTAATCAGATGCTAAATTTGTGAAATTTTCCAACACCAATCAGCCTAAATGGCCGCAATGATGCTGCATTTTGTTTTGTTTTTTGCTCCTCTTGAGTAAAATTGATCCCTTAGTGACGTGCAGTCAGTGGAGGCAGGTGAGGCAGTGCCTCACCTGTCATCATGGAAAGCTGTCATGGAAATATCAAATGAAAAAATAAATTAAACAGTTAGATGGATTTAGTGATTTGTACTTTAAAGTTCTTGTCCATTTAACTTCACCGTTTTAGGATTTTTTTCAAAATGGCTGAATTTTCCGTTCAAATACTAAGTAGAGACGAGCGGTGACGTCATTGATGCCTCACCAGCCATGAACCTCACCGCACGTCACTGCCTTAGACAGGGCTTTCTAAACTATGTTGGGTTTGCTTGAGCACCCAAATTCAATTTCAGTTTATGTATCCTAAATTTGTTTTTGCTCTGTTAATTGCGTCCGTCCGTCCAACTCAACTTCATTGGTTTTGCTGATAAAACAATAAGAAATGGGGGAACATGAAAACCCCGCAGAAGTCTCAGTGTGTGCATGTATGCTCACTTGACTCCATGCATGTATGCGCACTGACTCCATGCAGCACCCAAGCTGTTCCAGCTACGACGCTTGAATATTAAGGAGTCGGTATTCAGCTGCCGGGAAACGAGGGAATATATGTCACTCAGCTTGGCGGGGGCTGCCATGTTTATTATTAGGCCTCTTTGGAGAAGCTGTGCCCTCTGCCAGGCTCCTCATAGCCCGTCGCTGGCGGCAAGAGGACAGTGTGGGACAGGAAATTGAAAGCTGCTTGTTGTTGTTGGAGGGCTTTTTCGAGACACTGAAGTAGATGGATGATAGCGTAGCATTGGCTGAGGGGGCGGTAAGATCACATTTCGCTCCAGCGGCTTCGGGAAAATACAAGGGGAAGACAGACAATATCTGAAAATGTGGCATCCACATCTTCAAGGTCATAGAATGAGATTTTGTTTTAACCTAAGGGTATGCTTGCCTAGAAATGACCTAGTTGTGTGTGTGTTTTTCTTATCCATTCTGATTAACTCATTCACTGCCAGACGTGCATATATGTGTCCACTCCAGTGTCAAGTTTTTTGTCATTGTCACTCGAAATTCAAGACCCACAGAATATTGAGTTTTAGGAATACATAAACATTAAATGCAGTGTAAGAAACCTTAGACTCTCTTCTTTCATCAGAAAAAAATGTTAATTCCTAAATTTTATGCGTCTGGAGTTATATGAGCTTGAAATGAGGGCGGCTATCCAAAATATCCAATGCATAGTGTACATTTTGGTTTATATAGCTCTTTAACAACCGCTGAAGCTGGAACAAAGCACAAACATGGAAAAAAAGGACATGCTTCCCCCTTATGGAAGGGAAAACATTGCCAGAGCCCAAGGTCAGCGCTTGATCGGCACCCAAGCAAGAAAAAAACAAAACCCGAACTAATTTGGGAATGGTACTCTATGTCATATTTTCAATTCCCGAATAAACTCGTGAGTGGCAATGAATGAGTGATAACTAAAAAATGAGTGACAACAGTCAAAATAGAAAAGTACAAGCCCAATTTTCGGGTAAAGGGACGGTTCACTGGATTTTGAGGTGTATTAGGAATAAAAGTTGCTGGAACAGGAATTTTTAAAATTAATTTAACCCCAAGAATCGTGACAATACATTCCTCAATCTACATTGGAAGAATACTAACAATACGAATAAATCGACAAGTGCATTAAAAATCTACATTTCTTTCCACGTTTGTTACCAGTTCTAGTGGATGACATATTTTATGCTTCTAAAAGCTTTTGGTGAGCAAAGACACCGAGTGTGAGGTTTTAAGAGATTAAGATGGATGGACTTCCACTCTTTAGCAGAAACGGTGGGAAAATGGCACATATGAAAATAAATAAAGCAAGGAGAAAATGGGGGAGGTGGGTGGGGGGTTAAAGGCATAAAAGCGGCAAAAGAAACCATCAGAGGAAGGTCACCGGCAGTGCTGAAATCAGATTGTGGAAGTGGCAAGCTGTGAAGAATAAAAGCAATTTGCATCTTCGCTCTGCTGTGCTTTTAGACGCCTTTCATTTACCTCTTCATTCTCTCCTTAACAAGCCCACCGTTCTATTCCGTACCTCAAAAATGGAAAACAGGCTTCAAGGGTGGGAGCAGGGCTAAAATACGTCACCTTAAAAGCTCCTTGTTTTGGCCATGTCCCCGCGTAGAAGCTACTGCGCTTCATATCAAAACAAACTCTCATCTTTTTACCCGAGTTCCAATATCGGCCCGTCACATTTGTCTTTCCCATCTATTTGATCAATTCCTTCTCTTATCGGCAAGGTATTTTTTTTTCTTCCACAATCAGCTTTCAATTGGTCTAAAAGGACACAGGTCATTTTCACTGGTCACCGATGGCCAATTTAAGCTCGCAAAGCTCTTAATTCTAGGTCAGAAATCCTTATTCCTGTCATGGGAGAACTTAACTTGTTCACTGCCAAATATGTGAAAAAAGTAAGTAATAAAAGTATTTTATTTACAATGTGTGAGTCCAGGTTTTTATATTATAAAAAAATCATAATATTCATGTTGTTTTGAAAATCAGAAAGCCTTTAATAGTCAGTCCCACAGTGGGATGTATTATATTGTTTAAATACATTACAGATACATCGCATTAGAATTTATTCTCCAATTACAGTCAGTGCTGGGTTTTTGACCATAATCCGTTCCGGAAAACCTGTTTGAAAACCGATTTGTTGGAAAACCCAAACATTTCCCATTATAATCATTGTCATCAATGTCTGCTTTTTTTAAATCGATATTGAATAATACAAACATTTTGACGCACAACAGAACGCAACACAAGGATCTGAGTGAACGCTGGCGCATCAGGATACCGCTGCTCACCCACAAAATAACTTATCCTGTGACTATAAAGTGTTTCGAGATTTTTTAAAGGCACTTATCAATAGAATGTTTTATTTATTATAATTGTGTCAATCCAAGGGTCAGGGTTTTTGTCATTTTCACTCAAATTCCATCACCCACAGAATATTGAGTTTTAGTACTACATAAACAAATTCTCTGTGTTTAAATCGAAAAAAGAGTTAATTCCTAAATTATATGGGTCTGGAGTTATCTGAGCTTGACATGAGGGCGGCTGTCCAAAATACAATGCAATAATTAGTCTTGCAGTGGAGAAATTTACATTTCACAGCAACAAAGTTGTGGATAGAAAAGCAACAGAAGAAGTAGAAAAAGAAAATACTTTGATACGTTGTATGAAGCAGTTCTACATGAAAGAGAAGAGGATCAAAATGTCCTTTTCACCAGTGGATCAGGCATGTCATGGTTGAATGCGCATGTCTACCACAAGCTAAATGATGAAAGCAAACACAAAGCTGTAGCATCCATTGAAGAAAACAGATTGTCTCACATCTCCTGCTCCATGTAAATCCGCCTCAAATCCAAGCCACGACAGTCCCGCATACGCACCGATTTTTTTGGGCTGTGAAAATGCTGCTCATTACAGGCGTAAAAAAGCACAATCGCCCCAGAGCTGTCCAGCGATGACAGTCAAATGGCACCTACATTCCTCCCAATTCCTTGCCTGACAGCTCAGACTTCCATCATTTTCATAAATGACTCTCATTCTTGCCGCAACACCATTGCTTACTTTGTGCTTTGCATCCCATTCTCACTCGTTTATGTCGTGATGCTCGTTACCACTGTTCCAATGACAGCCTCGCCCGCGCCCCTCACACTGTAACATCGGTTGTGCTGCTAATTTCCAGCCTCCTCCTGCCACAGCGAGACGAGGCACACAATAGTTGCCTTTTAGGAAAGTTTGGTAAAGCCACCTCCACACCTAAAGTCACCTCCACAGAGCACCTCCTACAAAGCCACCCAAAACTTAGTAGATATGTCTGAAACAAAAGGCCGTGGAAACCCAGCCACACTTAGGCAGTACCCACTCTACTCTGCAGTGATTGTCAGTTGTCGATTTGAGATGAATCCAGATGTAAAAAAATGGCCTGGAAATGGTGGGTGGGATTGTGCGTTCTGAAGAATGTCTTCAGATAAAGCCTTGGAGTTCTAAGACTGAAAGGCAGAATGGTCTCCGCGGAGTCTATTACCATGTGATTAGCTCAAATTTAGTCCAAGAAAGAAGCGTTAGACAAGATGTTAGTTTCAATGTGGGTCACATCATTTGATTTGCGGAATTATGCAAAACATTTTCATTTTAAATTTCACTGCAGGATCTTCCATATACTTGAGATGAATAAAACATGACAAAAAATCTTGTAGAAACTGCCAATTTTCTACACTTAAATAGAGGAGGAGGAAAAAAATGGACAAATATAAACATATTACTGTGATGAATATGGCCCTTGTGAAATATTAATATATATATATATATATATATATATATATATATATATATATATATTATCCTACTGAAAATGATATCAAAGTCCATAAGGGTTCATTTTACAGATTTCACATGACAATCCAGAAAACATGAGCTTTTAGGCACTGCAATTTTATTTTCAGTCGACTCATAAGTAAGAGTGTTTGGTTTAGTGGTGATGCATAAAACAAATTTATCGTAAAGAAAAAACATTTAAAAGATTCAATCAAAATGTAAAAAAATACTCAACAAATGGATCCGCAATTTGAACACAGAATCCAGCCATTCATTCTTCAGATGACCACTAGAGAGAGTTTGTGTCCCATTGGTGGTACAAGTACACTTTGCGAATCACTGTCAGTTTTTCAGAGGTACCGTATTTTCCGGTGTATAAAACACACCCAAAAGCCTTTATTTTCTTTAAAAGATGACCCTGCGCCTCATACGCAGGTGCACCTTAATTGTGAAGTAATATTGAGCCTCAACAGATCTCGCAACTAATTTCGGCAACCACCGGCTCCGTTTCCCCTTGTAGAAGAAGTCGTGCACAACTCCAGCCTCTCCTATTGCACCTTATAATGTGTTGTGCCCTGTATTTGGAAAACTTTGATAGCTTTATATATTATATTTGGAAAACATTTTTCATTCATTGGGGGTGCACCTTATTCTCCAGTGCGCCTTATACACCGGAAAACATGGTCTTGTAAAAGGGCAATTTGAACCTGATCTTTGCTGCTATGCACTCTTTGGGACTTTGGTATACATGTCTTCTTCATCCGTGATTTTAAAGTATTAAAAATGTGTATTACCTCTTTTTTCCCACAAATTAGTGCCTCCTTGATTCTGATTATATAATCGACAATGTATCAATTTTCCAGACTAATTATGCATAAACGTCAGTAAAGACTTGAGATAGTTTGAATTGGAAGGTACAGAGTCCCTCATTAGAAATGGCTTGGTGGTAAAAAAAAAAGCATCTCATCATCACCCACGCGGGCAGCAATCCACAGAATGCCAGTTTGAGCTGTTACATAATCGACGACTGAAAATGGAAGTGTTGCAAAAGCAGCACGTGCAGCTAAGAAGTTGCTGTGAGTGGGAACAACAAAAGGAAAATATAGCTTAGAGTCTAGTAACGCATCCTGCATCAACTTTTTTAACTGAATTGTTCTAATTACCCTGATGAATGCTGTTATGTAACATAACTTATCATTTGGAGTGCAGGGTTTTACATAAGGCATAACAAGTATGACAAAATGTGTCAAATTAAAAGTAGATTTAAAAAAATAAAGGCTCCTTCCCCCTAAACTCCTCTAGGCAATATGCAGGTCCCGAAGGTGCTCTGAGAAATCGCATTGGTATCTACCAGGCATGTTCAAAAATTCATGTTCAAGTTTCTTTGCAAGAAAGTGGATATGTCAGTCATGGCAACAACAACAAAAAAAGTTCCCAAAGAAAGGAAGTTTATGTAAGAGTTGTTTAACAAGTTGCTTTTTCCTGAATGATTGTGGGGGCTGACGGTGTCCTAGATTTATCGTGACGGAATTTCACAGCAGATGAGAAAGGGATTCCTCTGTTTGTTTGTGAATTATTAACACGTTTTGACTTAGTGTGTATGTCTCTCCAGGAATTTAAGTGAAAACGTGTCATCTATTCTGATAAAACTCCAAAATCACAAAAATGGTTGGGTTGAGACCGGCAAGGCATATAAACACTATCAGAAGCAATATAAAGTACCAATGATTATTATTTCCAATACGCTATTCTCCATTTTATGGTCTTGCGAACAGTGCACTTGTTTCAATGTTTTGGGTCACACAGACTTCAGCTTCTTTGCCGTCATGGCTAAACTCCCTCAAGGGTCTTTAAAATCAATCATGTGAATTTCAGTCCTGAAGAGTACTCATTTTCATATTAAACATTAGTCATTACACAATGCTTTGTAAGGCACTGGAATGGATTAATGGTGTTTCCAGTGATTTTAATGGGGAGAGATGATTTGTGGCATGAGTGCTTTGAGTTGTTAGGTTGGCAATGAAACTCATAAAAAGTCAAAAAATAACATGTTATTATTATTATTATTATTATTATTATTATTATTATTATTATTATATTATTATTATTATTATTATTATTATTATTATTATTATTATTATTATTGTTATTATTATTATTAGTCTGTGCAGGCTCTCAGTCATACAGGAGTGGTCCATCGAGGAAAATGTTTCTTCAGTCGTCATTTGTGAGGTGAAACCAGAGCCAGGTATAGAACAATAGGGGTAATCATATTGGAGAGGTAATCCGATTGGCTAATGAAGTGAAACCAGAGCCATGGATAGAACAATAGAGGTCATCAGATTGGCTTCAGGGAGTGGTCCACTGCTACCCCAATCTTAGAGAAGGGACCTATCAGAGCAGGGGTCCGGCACAGGGACCTCTCAGAGAAGAGGTCTGGCACGGCCACCTCTTTCCATTAGGGATATAGAGCCAGGGTTATCAGCACAACTTTAGTTCACTGACAAAGCTCTTCGGATGACACCTTCAAAGAAGTGCAGATGACTGCTGAAGAAACCCTTTCCTCGATTATTATTATTATTATTATTATTATTATTATTATTATTATTATTATTATTATTATTATTATTATTATTAATGAACATTTGATTAAGTCAGTTCAGTGAAGGCCAAGGGATGAAATGTTCCTCCCGCTATCGGTTTGACGGTCTTCCGTTGTAGATTCCATACGTGAATCTATAACCATACTAACTCTCCCATCTGATGAACATCATACTGGATGATTTCCACACATTTACAACATTGCAATATTGATCTCATTTGCCATCTGTTTTTTTTTTTGTTTTCTGCAGCTGTGGAAAAATAATTGATCACGGCTTCATTACAAATCAATGTGTCACACCAAGGCCCACTCGGCATATCTTGAAGCTGTTCCAAATGCAATGTATTTTGACAATATGTGACTTTTATTGTCATGTACCGTACCAGCTTTTTTGTGCCATACGGAACATGTCTTCTCATACTATAAGGTACTACATCAAGCCAAAAGACAGGGAGTGTTGTATGTGACACTTAGTGCACATGTATTTGGCATATCTGTCTTGATATAGGCTGTTGCGTTCTCTCAGGTGAATATGATTTGACAGCATTCTTTAAATAATGACAAGAATCTTGTACATTGTATACAAATCACATCAGGAGATATCTCTCAACCTTGGATTTAATGAGAAATTTATTTTCCACCGAAGAAATAATGGAAACAGAATCAGCTAGTCATGTGGAGATACAATAAGGCACGTTT
This sequence comes from Hippocampus bargibanti, assembly GCF_051943395.1. NCBI lineage: Eukaryota > Metazoa > Chordata > Actinopteri > Syngnathiformes > Syngnathidae > Hippocampus > Hippocampus bargibanti. Next base: position 11,840,107 of record NC_142749.1, read on the forward strand.
CATCGTGTCTTCTCAAGCTCACATCGCCATGACGAGAAGCCACATCCTTCATCCTTGTTCTGACAGTTCCTTTACTTTGTACTTGTGCTATTAGGCTTGCATTTGAAGCGGGGCTTCATCTAATATTGAAGGCCAGTGTGGCTCTAAAATGAAAGTCAGCCATGTAAAAGTATCACAGAGCAACCGTGTAAAACGCTGGCTTTTACGAGTAACCCTCTCTCCTCTCACTTTATTCCATACTTCATTCCATTTGACCACTCCCCCCCGCCCTTTTTGTTCCTTTGCTTCCAGGACTACACACTGACGATGTACTTCCAGCAGGCCTGGCGAGATAAGCGCTTGTCCTATTCAGAGATTCCCCTCAACCTGACCTTAGATAACCGCGTGGCTGACCAGCTGTGGGTGCCTGACACCTACTTCCTCAACGACAAGAAGTCATTCGTCCACGGTGTCACTGTGAAAAACAGAATGATCCGACTGCACCCGGATGGCACTGTGCTCTACGGTCTGAGGTGAGCGTTCTATCATGGTAGTTTGATCTTGACGAGTCGACAGCTTCTCTCGTCAGGTAATTTTCTCATTAGACACAGATGAGCAAAGTTATTGGCGTGAGATGGAATGTTGCCCCAAAGCTAATAATATCGGGCTGATCACGTAACACGACGGTGGGTCTTCATCCAGGAAGCTGACTGCGTTTTCAAATCATATATTCTCTCGTCAGGCCTTAACTTGTTAACTGCCAGAAATGTACAAAAATGTGTCCACTCCAGTGCCAGGGTTTTTGTCATTGTCACTCGAATTCCAGGACCCACAGAATATTGAGTAACGACATAAACATTCAATGCAGAATTAGAAACCTTAGGCTCTCTTTTTTCATCAGAAAAAAAAGAGTTAATTCCTAAATATTATAATATATATATATGGGTCTGGAGTTATATGAGCTTGAACTGTGGGCAGCTGTCCAAAATACAATACAATACATACATATGTATTGGTTTATATAGCGCTTCAACAACAGCTAACGCTAGACCAAGGCGCGAACATGGAAAAAGGGAAATGCTGCCCCCTTATTGATGGGGGAAAAAAAAAAACATTGCCAGAGGTCTGGCCAGCGCTTTATCGGCACCCAAGCAAGAAAAAAAAATTAAACTCGAACGAATTCGGGAATGGCACTCTTTCACATTTTCAATTCCCGAATAAATTTATGAATGGCAATGAATGAGTTAATAAAAGAGTGCTTAAAGCCTGATGACCAGACCACAGTTTAGATCAAACCTGAATTTAAATTACTTTGTATGCCAATGCCCAATATCACATCCTTTCGAGGACAGACCAGGACTTTCAGAACTACTGTGAAATCTCTTAAGTAGGACCAACGTTTTAAGTTTCAACTTCTTTTTTTTTAATAGATTTATTTAATCCATGCAATTTAATAAGTGGAAGAACAGACTGATTGATTTAGAGTACCGCGCCATGTGGCACACCACTTGGAAAATGAACTCTGCGGTATCTTCAAAGTCATAAAACAAAGATGCGGCAACTTAATTAAAGCACAATTGAGGAACGAGTTTTAAACGACAATTACTCACAGGAGTTCGGCATTTAAATTAAGTTCCCATAACTGCTTACGGGTTTTAATGACTGCCAATGCTACTCTCGCCGCATTTAAATTTAAATTCTTTTAATGCGCGGAAATCGCATTTCAAACTTCATCTGGGCGTCAACTAATACAAAACAATCGAGCCAGCTGATTGACTTTCAATGTTACTGTTGACGTTGCACTTTGCAAGCACGCTGATGTCTCATCAGTTCCTTCCACAAAATTGGCCTCGGACGTCCTAACGCAATAAAAAATAAAAAGCTTATTGAAAACCGTAATGTCTTAATGGCTGTTATAGGACCGCACCGGCGCTATTGAGGGACCCTGGAATTCATGTTGAAGAGATTGCCCACTGTGTGGATACTACATTTGACGTATACACTATTCATCAACTATGTTTAGTACCTCTTTAAATATATCTACTAACTCTTGACGTCTAATTTAAAGATCCCGCAACGCATTTCAGGAAATTTGGCAGTGCATACAACCCAAAATAAAAAAAGCAATGATGGAAACAAACAGCACACTGGACCGGACTGGACTGGATTGAATTAGCCTTTATTAGACTCGCAGTGAAGACATTTACATTTCACAGCAGCAAAGTTATTGAAGGAAGAGGAAAGGAAAGGATACAATATGCAAATGAAATATCCAAAATGTCTGGGATTTATTTGGTCATTGCGACAAGTCAGTGCAAAATATTTGGATGGGGGAGATTAGCATGTAACTGGGGGAAGAAATCCATCACGCTTGACACACTCAATATTATGTAAGTAGGATGGCCAGAATTGCGTCAGGACTTCAGCGAGTTGCTCTTATCATGAACAGGCAGCGCGTGGCGATATTGCACATTTGAATCAAACCTTTTATCCAAAATATTATTTACTACCATACAATATTGCCACGTTAATGGTACACGGATAAAAGCT
>NC_142749.1:13615135-13737635 GCF_051943395.1 Hippocampus bargibanti
CACTCAGGGGTTCAGGTTTGCGCCGAGTTTCTCTATGATTTCCGCCGCGTGGACCCTGCAAGCTAATCAAAGCGTGTCTTTGGGTTTAGCAGTCATGCGCACAAATTCCCGTCGGCGCATCCTTATTAGCCTGCGGTTCTCGACTCGACTGACGAGACCTCCAGCCAAGACCTATTCTTAAACGTATCTGCTCTTCTGAACATGTGAAGACTCGACTCCTCCCACATCATTCTCACATCACTTGCGGTGTAAAGATCGCCCTTAGCGACAGGTGTGGCGACCGTTTACAGAGGCCATATTGGATCTTATCCAGGAATGACGTCTGTGGCCATACACTATTAGTGCGAATATCGAAACAGTGCAGTATATGCATGTACTGACTATGAAAATGTCAGTTTCTGTATTGAGATGTTGAATAATTCTGTGAATTTTGGGGCAGGAGGTGTTTCGAAGTGCCAATTAGCCACTCTGCCGGTTTCACCGCCTGCTGGAGTACAGCTGCCGATCCAACTTGTTTAGCGGTAAGTCAGGAAGCTCTCCCTGTTGCTTCTTAAGATGTTTGTCAGCAGGTCTTAGGCATAGTTTCCATTGGTGAAGCTGCTGATGTTTTTCTGGTTTAGGTTGTTAACTCATTCACTGCCAGACCATGTGCAAAAATGTGTTCACTCCAGTGCCAGGGTTTTTGTCATTGTCATTCAAATTGCAGGACCCACAGTATATCGAATTTTAGGATTATATAAACATTCACAGCAGCATAAGAAATCTTATACTATTTTCACGATTTGCACTTGAGCTATCTAGCTATCTGGCTGGCTATCTGGCTGGCTATCTAGCTGGCTATCTATTTGCTATCTATTAGCTAGCTGGCTATCTAGCTGGCTACCTAACTAGCTATCTATTGGCTATCGAGCTAGCTAGCTAGCTAGCTATTAGTTATTTAGCCAGCTAGCTAACTTTCTGTCTATTTGAGTTATTCCAGGTTGAGAGAATGCTAGCTCGCTATCTATTAGTTATTTTTTGGCTAGCTAATCTCACTATCTAGCTGGCTATCTATTAGTTATTTTTTGGCTAGCTAATCTCACTATCTAGCTGGCCATCTAGCTGGCTACCTTGCTACATATCTATTTGATATCTATTTACTAACTAGCTATCTAGCTGGCTACCTAACTAGCTATCTATTAGCTCTCGAGCTAGCTAGCTATCTATTAGTTATTTAGCCAGCTAGCTAACTAAACTAACTAGCTAACAAAAGGCAAATGTTGCCCCCTCGTGGAAGGGAAAAAACATTACCAGAGGTCTGACCAGCGCTTTATCAGTACCCCCGTTGTTTTTTAAATTCCCGGATAAATTCGAGAATGGCAGCGAATGAGTTAAGCAGTCACAGTAAGAGGCAAACCAAAAGCAGAATTTGTTGTCTGTGAACAAAAAGGCGAAGTGAGTTCTGTCCCTTGAAATAATCCTCGGCGCCATTTGTAATTTTGCCCATTTGTAATTTTAGCAACATATCGATTGTTGTGCTCAGAAATGAGAATCTCCTCGAGCCACGTGAATATCGCATCGTGAGTAAGCGCCGCACTTGTCCCCAGAATCTCAAACCACGTCGGAGTGTTTTTACCGCCACTGATGTTTATCGATTCCGCCCCCGCGCAACCCCCACCTTTCACCCTGGGCTTCAGCCGACTGATGTTGCTGTCACACCAAAAAAGAAACACGTTTTCTTCAATGCAAAACACTTGAAACTTCTCAATACCGTTTGACTGCCGCCAGCACTGATGGGGCGACTGAAACCATGTTTCCCAACTTTGAATATTTTGTTTTAAACTTTGAGTTTCAAACAAAAAGCACTTTTGGTCCTTAACCTTATGACGCTGCTAAACCTCAAACACAAATACAAATTACCATAATGGAAATAGCAAGAATATTCCAGGATTTTATAAGTTTATCACAATACAATCATACATATAATTTTCAGAGATTAACAATCTTCCTTAAAAATGTAAAATGTTGTATTTTGTTCCTTAACAGTTTTCTTTATAATAATAATAATAATAATAATAATAATAATAATAATAATAATAATAATAATAATAATACATTCCATTTCTAAGCACCTTTCAAAACTCTCAAGGACACTTCACAGTCACAGGGGTGAGCAGCGGCAGCCACACGCACCAGCGTTAACTCTAAATATTTTGACCTTAAAAATGCAAAATAAATAAATAAATACATCTTTCTTTGGGGGGTAGACACTAAATTTATGATTGTATGTTATCTATTATTGTATCTGTTTTTTTTCTGTGCTTTTCTGTGACTGTAAAGTGTCCTTGAGAGCTTTGAAAGGATCTTAAAAATAATACTGTATTATTATTATAGGTATAAAAAAATAATAACATTTTGAATGTAATTAATTACTATTATTTTTATTTGTATTATTATTTTTTCTCTTATTTTTTCATTATTTAGTTGTTTACTTTTCTTTCGTATATGGCACAGTGAACAGGACACATTGCACCAGCAGAATTGCAAAGAAATGCAAAACGTTTTATTGAGATTATGTCACCTATGTTTTGTTTTGATGTCTGGATCAAATGATGCTCAATGTGACCATGTTTTCCCTTTTATAACTGTTCTCAAAAATTTCAATTATATAATTACATAATTATATAATATAATACAATTATATATAAATTCAATAAATGTGGCCAAAAAAATGGAAAGTTATGGCAAAATTGAGAAAAAAAAATCCTACAAGCAGAGTAATTTTCAGAGATTACCAATATTTCTTCTTTAAAACTTTTTATTTTGTTCCTAACGGTTTTCTTTGAATATGTATTCCTCAAAAATGCAAAAAAAAAAAATCTGATTTTTTTTTTTTGGGTGGGAGACACTAAATATAAAAACAAGCAAAAAAATCCACATTGTCCATTTGCTAATTGTCCTTGCGCCCAAAATGGAAAATGATGACAAAATTGAGAAAAATTACGCAGAGCAAAGTAATTTTCAGAGATTGCCAATCTTCCTTCTTTAAAATTGTTTTTTTTTTTGTTCCTTAAGGGTTTTCATGGAATATTTTGGCGTTCAAAATATTTTGGGAGACACTAAATATAAAAACCAGCAAAAAAATCCACCAAATTTTCCATTTCAAATCGTGCCAAAAATGGAAAATTATGGCAAAATCCAGAAAGAAATGCCTCCTGGTAAAGTAATTTTTAGAGATTACCAAAATTATCTGGGCTTTAATATATCCCATCATGCACTGCACACTACCTCTTCTATGGGAGAATGGGGGTGGGGGGTCAGTTTATGACAGAAGTTGCGAGACTTGTTGCGGCTCAATATTACTTCACGTATAAACTGCAGGGTCATCTTTTGAAGAAAATGAAGGCTTTTTTATTTGGTGCACCTTATAGTCTGGAAAATACGGTATCAGAAACGGCATCATTCCCGCAAATCACCCGACATCACGCCAGGTGATGAACAAACAATTCCCACTCCACCAGCCAACGAACAAATGGTGATGAAAAGGCAGTTCTTGGCGCCGGGTAAACACCACGCCGCTTCCGAATTGACCTCCTAAATGAAAAAGCGTGTGATGTGACAAGTGACTCCGACACCCCCGTAGACCGTGTTTACTTTCATGCCACCCCCGCTGTTCATCCATCACTACCGTCTTTGTGATATTTTGTTTACAGCAAGTCAACGTATAAAAAGCCCCGTGTGGGTCTTCCTGTAACGCGGCCGCCTGCACACGTATTTTGTATGGCGGCTTACCGTGTCCCTCCGCTCTCGTGCGGCGGTGACAGATGGATTACTCAATAGTGTAATGAATGGGATGCCAGAAAACATCCAGCTTGGCTTTTGGGCGCAATGATTTCTCTCTGTCTACCTCTGCATCGTGCCATACATTGCTCGATTGATTATGATGAGGCGTTCTCCCTTCTCCGGTTATTACAATATCGATTTGACTGTAATATAGATGACTTGGAGAGTATATGGAAAGGTTGAATGAATTTTGGATGAAGGTAAAGAGAAAAAAAAGGAGGAATGCCAGGATGGCTTGGCAACGGCTGTGATACGGTTTTATCAATTGCTGGCTTTGGTTTTTGGGAGGTTAACGTTGCAGCGTCGTTTTGTAGGTTCGTTTTCACTGGAAGTATTCAAAATCAAATGGCGAGGTCATTCCGAGCAAATATATTATATATATAAATAAATATTTATTTATTTATTTATTCATAAATATATTCAATATTTTTTTTTATCTCACCGATGACAACATGAGATTGTATATTCCTTGACAGTCCAATTCGAGAGTTGTATTGAATATTCCCCCGGAAATAATTTTGTATATCAAATAATTATTATATTATATTATATTATATTATATTATATTATATTATATTATATTATATTATGTCGTGTGTCGTCCCGTCTCGGTTTATCCTACCTTACCTTTCAATACAGTACATTAACCTTTATTAGTCTCACAGTAGAGAAATTTATATTTTACAGCAGCAAAGTTATGAAAGGAAGAGGAAAGAAAAAGAAATAGAAAAAGAATACAGGCGCTGCTATAAAGGCAGCCACACTCGCAACACCAATTGTAAGTAAAAAAAAATATTATAATACAGTAAAGTCTCGTTATATCGATATCGGATATACCGATAGTCCCGGTTATATCGATACTATTTCTATGCACGCACGGAGAAAATTACATGCAAACAGGGTCGGATATATCGATAGTCCCGGTTATATCGATATTTTTTCGGACTCCCTTGAATATCGATATAACGAGACTTTACTGTATATAAATATAAAATATATTATAATATAAACCAATATGTATGCATTGTAGGATATTTTCTACAGCTGCCCCGATTTTAAGCTAAAATAATTCCAGGACCATATGACTTAATAGGAATTAACTCTTTTTTTTCTGATGAAAGAAGATATTTTGAGGTTTCTCACGCTTATGTGGTCCTAAAACTCAATATTCTGTGGGTCCTGGAATTCAAGTGACAATGACCAAAATCCTGGCACTGGAGTGGACACATTTTTGCACATCATCTGGCAGTGAATCAGTTAAAAAGGGTGCATAATTTTATATTTGGCTATGGTCACTATATTATTTTGGTTTTTCATGTTATTGAGCGAGATTTTGTATTTTTTTAATTAAAAAAACTTGTATGTTCAAGTCTTAAAATGTTTCCTAAAAATCCTACAAAGTCAGACTTGCTTTGAAATAGTTGGATAGGTCTGTAGTTGGATGTCTCTCTCTCTCTCTCTCTCTCTCTCTCTCTCTCTCTCTCACTCTCTCCCTCAGTCCCTCGTTCATTGTCTGGGAATTTAGCTGGCTTTGCCGTCGTCCAAGAGTGCATGCGAGGAATGCTCCAACGTGTGTCTTTTGCTCATTCTTGGAGCTCAGCAAAGCAGCGAGACGGTCCAAACTCCCGCTGCCCCCCCCCCCCCCCCCCGGCAGACGACCTCAATTACAGAGGCGGAGATTATGGGTCAGCATTAACACTCCTCTTAATCTGTATACGCTCCGTTCCAAGTCGGCCCTCTATCTGCTCTCGCCCACCTGCCTGGCTGTCGAGATCCATTGCCTGTTTGGTTTCATGCACGCAAGATATATGCCTTTGCTATTTATTCTTCTTTTTCTGTTTCCTGTCCTATCATCGTCGCCACACTCCCCCGAGCTCTTCACTCCGACTCGGTTTCCGAGGGATTTTCACTCGCGACAAAATGTCAATATCTGGACGCTAAAATGATTTTTGTCACATGTCCTGCTGACGTTTTGGAATATGTAGCAGATATTTTTTTCCCAAGCTATAGCACATAAACAGAAATTACATATATTTTTTAAATACCTGTTTAGTCATCATTAAAGTTGTTAATGTTAGCATTAACAATGTGTTGTTAATGTTAGCATTTTTTTTTGGTGTACAACGCAACTGAAGAATGTTATCTGTTTAACTCATTCACTGCCAGATGTTCTGCAAAAATTTGTCCACTTCAGTGCCAGGGTTTTTGTCATTGTCACTCAAATTCACAGAATATTGAGTGTTAGGACTACATAAACATTCAATGCAGCATAAAAAAACATACTCTCTTCTTTCATCATAAAAAAATATTTAATTCCTAAGTTATATGGGTCTGGCGTTATCAGAGCTTGAAATGGGGGCGGCTGTCCAAAGTACAATGCAATACATCTATATTGGTTTAAATATAGTAGCGCTTTGATAACACAAAGCGCTAACAACAACAAAAGGGAAATGCTGCCCCTTTGTGGAAGGGAAAACAACATTGCCAGAGGCAATGGCCAGCGCTTTCTCGGCACCCAAACAAGAAAAAACAAATCCAGAACAAATTCGGGAATGGCGCGCTACGTCATATTTTCAATTCCAGAATAAATTCAGGAATGGCAGTGGATGAGTTAATTTTTATTTAAAAAAAATATTCCAAACAAAGGTAAAATAGAGGACTTGGTCACCTTTAACTGGGATTGCATGACTGGCATAAGAAGTTTTTCGATGCTAGCAGTCTGTAATGGTAGCTAGCGATCAAAGACGTTAATACATTTATAATTTTTGTTTATTCTCAAATTTTGTGTGGATGAGTGTGTGTGCGCACACATATTCACAAATTGCATTGTCAAAGAATGGTAATCTAGGTCGCTAGTAGGAATATTTTTATTTAAGTATACACTAGCTAAAATAGCGATGTTGCTGCCTTTACCACGTTACAAAAGTACGTCCTGCGCCTCCGCGTCAGGTCTCGGCTAATTGAGGCTACGATTTCCTCATCACAGAGTCACTCTTGTCTAATATCTTGTTTATATTTGTTTCCTTCACGTTAAGGTACGTTCTGGTCGTTACTCATCATGGCTCATCATGAACTAAAGTGATGTTCCACATGTGTAAAAAGCAGTACACCCTTGTAATATTAATATGCTCAAACAATAAAACACACTGCTAACTTTTATGAGAAATCAGAAGGGCTTAATAAAAGTCGCATGGCAGATACAACCAGTTAATTTCCGAAGTAGATTTTTTTTAAATACAACTACCTAGTTAGTGAGTTAGCCGCTAAAAATCAATAAATATCAAGCGGCGTGGGGAAACAAAAATCCATTAATGAGCCAGAAATAGGATTATACTTTAAAATAAAATGAAATATTAAGAATAACAATCAAGATCAATGACACGACAAGCCATGCTAACATACGCGCATGCTCGCTGTACAGTCTAACAAAATGTCTTATGTCGTTTGCTCCCATAGCCACATAGTGCGAAACGATGAAAGCAAAGCGCTTACACGCTACCGCAATACAACTCACAACAATTAATTTTGAAAAAACAGCATAAATGTGCATGGTTATCGGGTTTTTTATTTATTTGGGCATCAATTTTAACACAGCTCTTAATGTTAACGCTCATTTGAGTGCGTTAGAATGCCTGTTGAGTGACTGAGAGGACCTGGACGGATTCAAGTCCAGTGATACCTCGGTTTACGAACCCCTTGGCTTATGAACTTTTCGGTTTACGAACGTTAAATTTATGAACATTTTACCTTGGCATACAAACTATTTTTCAGGATACACACGGAGCTGCCACGTGTGAGACAGTGAGAGAAAACAGTGAAATTTGGACTCGTTTCAACTTTGATAGTTCAAAGGCAGAGTGTAGACTGCAAGGTTAAAATTCTCATCAATCAGGCTCTACAAACAACCCGCACAAGCCATCTGTACACTTGATGCAAAAAGCTATCAACCCAGCTAAACAGAACACAATTGATGAGGAACTAGGTAAAATTATCACAGAGAAAGCACCTACCACGGATCATTCCTCAAGATGGTGAAAGAAGAAGGCTACGTTCCTCATCAAGTGTTTAATGCTGAGGAAACCGGCCACTCCATTCCATCAAGCCCCCCACGACCATCCCAAAGGTCAATAAAACTACTTTATTATATAGTACAGTTTATTTCTTTAATTATAATACCATAGCACATTTATTATACATAAAATAAAGTCTATTTTGTGTAGTTTTAAGGCTTAGACTTTATGATACAGTACAGTTTATTTCTTTAATTATAATACCATAACACATTTATTCTACATAAAAGGAGGTATATTTTGTGTAGTTTTAAGGCTTAGAAAATTTGAAAAAGTAGAACGTAGAAAATGATGTTTTATGGGGACCCGGGAACGGATTATTCCCATTTTAATGGTTTCCTATGGGAAATTAAGTTTTGGGATACACACTTTCCACCTTACACACTCTGTCTGAGAACCAATTAAGTTCGTAAGCCAAGGTATCACTGTAGTTGCGCCAAATACATTCAAATTCGGATCGAGACGAAAGGCTAAGATTCACAAATTAATAAATAATAAACAAATCTGCCCTCTCTGTTGTCACAATATGTCGCCAATCCGAATGCACATTTTTTGCTCTGCTGTGTTAGTTTGAGAGTAGCTCCAGTTTGTGAGAGGTTGCATCGGGGGGGGGGGGGGGGGGGTTGTTTTTTTTTTTTTGCATTTATGTAAGTGTGATGTGTGTGTATTTAGGAAGGGTGGGGGGGGGAAGAGGACTGTAAGAAGATGACAAAAAAGAAAAAGAAAAACCTTGATCTTTTAAAGAAAGGAGGATTTAAAGTTTTAAAGCCCGTGGCTGCATTTTAACCTTTGAGATATCCCATCTGCACTTCTCCTTCCTCTCTTTGCCCCCCCCCCCCCCCCACACACACACCAGTTTCTTGCGCCACTTCATCCCCCCCTCCATATTTGTCCACATTCCTGCAGATTTGGCGGTGTACTTTCCATCCTATCTATGGCGGCAGAAGGGAGCAGAGATGAATCCATTAAGTGGAATAATTTCACCGCAAAGCAAAAGTCTGAAAAAGCGCCTCGGCCATTGTGCGTCTCTCAATAGAAAAGGACAGCTTTGTGTAAAGCACATCCCTGCTAGGACTGTTTACTCCCCAAACATTTGGGAACACACTTCCTGTTGGAATCAAAAGGACAAAATCAGCCCTACTGGGTTGCCCTCAGCTGAGCCACTATAGAAATAAAATGGAAGAATCTCTTGGCAAGGCATGTACAGGTAGATCCCCTTTTCCCTTTCATAGGTGAGTGTGTAACAAATGGCAGCCATGTTGATTCAAACACGATAAATAAAAGCGTACTGTGACATCATCGTTGTCACACTCTGACCGGCATTTATAGCATGGGACCATTTATACTGCGTGTGTATTTCATATTGCGGGTGGGGATGCGCCATATATCAGCACGCTGGGCCTCATCTTCCTTTCGGGGCCAACAAGCAAGTCCCCAGAAACGTAAATCAGGCAAACTCGCGGGTATAAAGTCTTTTCCGAAGGTGAAGTTAAGGCCGGGGTAAAGGTCAGGCGTGAAGAAATGATGACAAGGGGGTCTCCGGTAAAGAAATGTGACTCTGGGGGGAGCGTGTGTGTATGTGTGTGCAGTGTGAAATACTAATGTGTAAATAGAGGTGTTTTAAAACTCAAGGTGGATTATTACAAAAAAATAAAAAAGCAACCAGGGAATGAGCTCAGCTCAGCTGCCATGTGCTTGACAGGCATGAGAATACGTACATACAGTACAAGGCCCTAAATTGTGCTTTCTATTCTTCTCCTACCAAGAGCAGATTGATTTAAAAGAAAAGGAAAGAAAGCACACTAGAACCACTCATGCTATTTTCTGACAGGCAATCACGGGCCCATATTTGTATGCGTTCAATTGAATAAAAAGATTAATTTCTATCACGGTCGATTTCCATCAGTTGTGGGCCGCCATGGCCCGGAAGTCCTTCTCTGCTCTGCTGGCTTAAAAATATCCAAATCACACACTAATGTGAATTATATTTTATCTATAAGTCCATCTGTTTTCGTATTTACGCATTTAAAAAAATCACATTTCAGCCATCATTTGTTACCAGGGTCAGAAATCTACCTGGACACCTTCACAATCAGTTCTGCAGGCCCTGGAGCATAAAATAAGTGTCAATGAAACTGTTGTCAATCAGAGTTCGAGTTGGCAACGCAAGTTTTTGCAAATTATGATTGGCTAGTCACTAGGCAATCATAGAATCACTAGCCGCTTGTGATACGTGCATACTGGTCAGAGCTAGCACACTATCTGTTGCGAGCTGAATAAGCAAATACATTTTTATGTTGATTTAATAGCGGTTTTGTCAACCCACAATGGCTGAAGGAGGAGGAGAGATGGATATGGTTGCAGATATACTGTTATATACTGGGCCTCATTCTCTCATTGAGAAAGGTTGGACAGCTCCGAAGCTAGCAAAAATATCAAATAATATTGCAATTTTATGAGGTTATCATGAATCCACATGGTCATAGTAAAAATTCGAACAGTTTAATGACATTATTTCTTAAGGTTCTTCAAGTCAAAAGTTATTTCCTGGCTAACGGCATCCTCTAGTGGACGTGTAGTAATATCACACCATACTCGCAGCTGATTGATTCAGACATAGCACTACTGAAGGCCTACTAGTGACATGGACGGCCACTGCCTGATTGGTTGATTGACTCACTGAATTTTAAGATTTCTGCTTGCTTATGGGAGACCATGAAAAGCAAAGGGGGATTTTTTTTCTTCTCCGAGGACAATCCATTTTATTTTCAGTTTACAGGGGAAACACCTGCGATTGACTGAACAGCTAGCGGAGCGCAAGCAGAGATTTGCTGACTTTGATGAAAAAGCAAAACAATCACTGAGTGCACCTTTAATTACAACTATGTTTTATATACTCAACCCTCATCTGTGTCTTCGGAGCTGTTCGTCGTGGCGCTTGAAGGTTTAACAGTGCAACGTTCTCAACCCATTACAATTTTATGCTTTACGCTGACAGCCTCGCGATGTCCACTGCCAAACGTATTCATCGCTTGTGTTTTATCATTAAAGGACAACCGACGTCTCCGGACAAGTTGTGTCCATAATTTGTAAAATCACTTCAAATGACTTCTACTGAGCGTATTTTACAAAGATTCCACCGCATATACCTATATTTATCATTTTAAGACTCGCGCTGAATATTCAGTAAGTCTTGTTTTTGAGTTTGTGACGAGTCGGTACGTGACGTCACTAAAGGAACGCCCCCTGATCGAAAAAAAAGACACGTAGCAGTCCTTCCATCACGTCAATGTATTTTGCTGTATGTTTGGTCTGAAGACCTTGTGTTGCACCCAAAAGCCGCCAGAAGAGGGTGTCCATATAAGAAATTTATCAGCCTGTGGTAATGGAGGTGGCCACAGGAGGTCGCCATTTTGTGCCTCTTTTCTGGTGATCGTTTCTCCCCAATGTTGCTTCAAAATGGCATGGAATAAATTCTTTAATCGATTGCAAACATGTATGCTTTCCTCTTCAGAACTTTTGATTTTCAAGCAATGCAAGACATCTTGGTGTGACATCACAAACTGGGGGCGGGACTTTCTGAAAATGCCCAATTCGCAGCTCAATTGTTTGCATATTTTGGACACTTTAAGTCATTTTTATTGGTGTTTTGCATTTGAATAAAAATATCATACTGCGTGTTTTGGGTATTTTAGATGCTATAAAACGTTTTTCTGATGTCAGTTAAGAAACAAAAAGTGACGTCGGTTGTCCTTTAAGGCCAACTGTATATCATACACTCCCGTCGTCACCTCCTCCGTCGCGTTTTTGAGCTGTCCTCCTTTTTTTTTTGTCGGCACATTAATGGCGAAAACCGTAGCGGAGCAGATGACAAGACAATTTGATGAGCGCATTTAAATGCAACTTTATTTTTTTTTAGCACTGAATGAAAATGGATGTTTTCTAGTCGCAGTAAAATCCACCATCTCATTCATAGTCGGCTCATACAGACATGGCCAACAGTATTGGCAACCGTGATCTTTGCCATCGAGTGTTTGGACAAAGGCAGAGTCCATCTGGGAAAACATTCTGTGGACAGACAAAACCTACGATTGGCTGGAAACCGGTCCAGGTGTACCCTCTCCTTTCGCCCGGAGACAGAAATGAGGATGAGCGCTATCGAAAATGGACATGCAGTGCAGACAAAACAGTAAAAAAAAAAAAAAAAAAAAGCTGATTTATTTTTCTGGGAAAAGCAGACCAACGTTGTTTTTGTTTTCATTTTTTTCGACCAACAATATTAAGCCACATATAATAAAATATACAATACAATACATAAATTTAGGACTTAAACATTCAATACAGTATTAAAAACCTTAGACTCTCTTATTTCATCCGAAAAAAAGTTAATTCCTAAATTATATAGATCGGGAGTTATCTGATCTTGAAATGGGGGCAGCTGTACAAAATACAATGCAATACATGTTTATTTATTTCGCGCTGAAACTGTAACAAAGCGCTTCACATGGACAATTATCATATACAGAAAAATAAAGCAGTCACAAAGATAGTAGAAAGCACCCAGGAGTTAAATATAAAATAACAGGATGTGGTTTGGAATCGTTTTTGGGGTATTTTATATATTTAATATATTTAAAGGACAACCGACACCATTTTTTTGATTTGAAAGATTGGAGCATCGTGTATAAATAAACCTGTCTAAGTTTGGACGTGTAAGTCTTTGCTCTTACAAAAATGGCAAAATTTGATGTTGATTTCTCCCCTTGTTTTTGCACCATGTTATGAAAGTGGACCTTCTCTCGCCCACCCCCATTTTGTACATATTGATGAGAGACAAACCAACGTGACTAGTTGTAGGGGGTGTGTGGTGGTTAATTCCTTGCATGATATAATAACCTGCCTGTTCATTCGTTCAGACCGTGTGTGACCTCGCCCGAGGACAGAAAATGGGCAGACGCTTAACAGAAGCAGCTATCAGTTCGGATCGGAACCCTCTCCTTCCTTTATTAAATTCTACCTTTTATGATACAAGGTGCTTGTCCTGTCTCTCGTCTCCTTAAGGGACACTCTGCATAAAGGCGTATTAGTCGTTGTTTTTATATCACTGCGTATTATTACTCTTGCTTTATGATGTGATTCATGCGGAAACAATCTGAAGTTGATTTTCCGGACATGAGCGACACTTTAAGATTAGTGAGCGTTCTATTTTCTCTTTCAAACAACATGGATATTATGCTTTCGTGAGTTAATGGCTTGTTGTGAAAATATGTCTGAATGAAATGAATCGCTTTTAGAAACAATCTGCTAGCTAAAAGCTAACTAACGCAATGACCTGAATCAACTTTAGAAGCAATCTGCTAGCAAACAGCGAGCTAATGCAATGATTTGAATTGATTTTAAAAGCCATCTACTAACAGCGAGCTAACGCAATGACTTCAATTGACTTTAGAAGCCATCTGCTAACTAACAGCTAGCTAAATCAAAGACTTGAATCGACTTTAGAAGCCATCTGCAAGCTAACGGCTACCTAGCGCAATGACTAAAATCAACTTTAGAAGCAATCAGCTAGCTAACGCAATGACTTGAATAAACTTTAGAAACAATCTGCTAGCTAACAGCTAGCTCACGCAATGACTTGAATCGACTTTAAAAGCAATCGACTCGCTAACAGCGAGCTAATGCAATGACTTCAATCGACTTTAGAAGCGATCTGCTAGCTAACAGCTAGCTAATGCAATGACTTGAATCAACTTTAGAAGCCATCTACTAGCTAACAGCTCTCAAAAGCAATGACTTGAATCAACTTTAGAAGCCATCTGCTAGCTAACCGCTAGCTAATGCAATGACTTGAATCGACTTTAGTCGTGATTGGCTTGCTAACAGCTAGCTAATGCAATGACTTGAATCGACTTTAGAAGCCATCTGCTAGCTAACCGCTAGCTAATGCAATGACTTGAATCGACTTTAGTCGTGATCGGCTAGCTAACGCAATGATTTGAATCAACTTTAGAAGCCTTGAAGACTTGAATCAATTTTAGAAGACTTGAATCAATTTTAGAAGCAATCAGCTAGCTAACGCAATTACTTTTGTTGACGGTTTGCGCTCACGTCATTCCAGTATGATTCTAGCAACCAAAAAGAAACAATTCTTCCAAGACGTTTGCACAGCAAGGTTGACTTTAGGCAGATTATTGATCTTAAACTTGCAGTTTGTCTGGAAATGCAGGTAATTAAGGTCTTGTTTGACCACTTTATCCAGGAAGTAGTTGAAAAGGAGCAGAGGATAGCTTTGCTAGGTCAGCATGCCACTCATAAGTGTCTGGACATCTGCCTTCCATAACAATTGGAACAACCAGAGGGCGTAGTCTAGTCTAGTCTCGTCGGATCATACCGAATATAAGGACAGATGTGCTATCATAACGCAGTGATATGTGATAAAAGTTGCCATTTTACAAACAATTGGACCAAAAAAAAAAGAATGCAGCTAGTTCAGTCGATGCTTTTAATTTCTTTACGTGTTTATGTGCCGTAAAAAATCTTTGCTACAATGTGTGTTTAATCGTTTAAGCAAAAATAAATAGCTTGGCTGTTTTCAGTTGATTGGATTTCTTCTCTGCGTGATCTCTACAAGCGCTTTGTGGCGTCGAGGGAAATAAACTTATTCTAAAGTAATTGAAAAGTTCAAAGTTTGACACTTGGCAATATGCGCACGCTGAAGCCACACGCTTTGGCTTCTTGCGGAGCTTTAGAAAAAGATTAAGGTGATGCCATTGCACACAATTTAAAGCGCTCTCTTCTTGAGAACAGTAGCCTGGCAGACAGAAAGAACAACAATGCTTAAGAATGGCAGTTCTAAACACAGCAGAACCAACCTGTCAATTCGAATATGATCTATTTTGGAATATTCCGTGGAATTCCTTTGAGTAGGAAAGAGATTGAAATGTTTTGGTGTAATTAGACAATGGCAGATTGGCTGTCGTTCCCAAAGAAGAAGATTTGGCGATCTTAAAATAGCGGTGACAAACTGCAATTTAGCGACAACGGAAGCACGGTTAAAATAACCAATGAAAATGACAGGTTAGCATCGGCTTGATAAAATGACCGACCGCAGCCAAATGATGAATGACATGCTAGCAAAATTGGCCCACCCACCCAGTTCTGTGTAGAACATATTTTTATTGGATTAGATTAGCCTTTATTAGTCTGGCAGTGGAAAAAAATACATTTCACAGCATTAAAGTGATGAAAGAGGAAAGGAAAGGAAAAGGTAGAAAAATAACAAGAAAAAACTAAATAAGAAATAATGTGACACAACACTAAAGACAGTCATTCAATCTTAAGCACTTTCTGCACCCTTGTGTTTATATGTAGCAGTTCTAGAAAGAGGAGCGGATCAAATCATCCTTTTCACCAGTGGATGAGGGACGTCATGGTGAAACGTGCACGTCTGCTACAAGCTAAATGTTGAAAGCTAACTAGCCAGTCTTGCGGCGCTATCTTGACGTCAAAAGAACAAAATAACAAAATAATGACAATACGAAGACACAATTTTACGCACTGCACCCTTTTTTTTACATGAAGCAGTTCTCGATGAAAGAGGAGAGGATCAAAGCGTCCTTTTCATCAGTGGATCAGGGACGTCATGGTGAAACGTGGACATCTGCTACAAGCTAAATGTTGAAAGCTAACACGAAGCTGTAGCATCCATTGACGAAATGAAACTGTCTTACATCTCCTGTCCCACGTAAATTCGCTTCAATTCCAAGCTGACGCTTCTTTTAAAATTTAAAATTCCGGTTCGGTTTTAGCAAGCATCTTGAAATTTTCCAAGTTTGATTTGCTTTTGCGGGCCGAATAGAATCATGTGCCGGGCCAGATTTGGCCCCCGGGCCTTGATTTTGACATGTGATTTATACTATGATGCAGCGCCAGGAGCAAATTAGTGATTCACCATCTTGCTCAAGGTCACTTTGGCAGGGTCACTTTGGCTCACATTTCCTGTCCCACGTAAATCCGCTTCAATTCCAAGCCGCCACTCAGCCAACACGAAGCTGTAGCATCCATTGACGAAATGAGACTGTCTTAGATCTCCTGTCCCACATAAATCCACATCGATTCCAAGCCGCGGCAGTTCCGCATACGCATCGGAGCTCCTTTCTTCTCTCGTGATATTTTTTTTACATCCAGCCAATAATTTTTGAGGCATATTTTTCAGAAAGACCACCGCCATGCCCAAGGTGTCATCTCGCTGAAGTGAAAGGTGCAGAGTTGCACCTAAACTGAAGGCCAGAATGGAATTTGTTGTCAGCCACATCATGTTTTATGGGTTGTAAATCCCTTCCAGGAAAAAGGGTCTTTAAATGAAAGTGTTCTACATCATCACTTACTATCTTTCTGTTGTCTGTTCCAATGAACGAAGCTGCGAGCTACTCTATCATCGTTTTTTTTTTTTTTTTGGGGGGTCCTCCGTAGAAGAAATTCCCAATTTCTAGCCGAAAAGCGCCAACTTTTGTTCTCAGTGAAAATCTCCACCACCACTTGCTCAATGACCCGCGTCATTGCAGCTCCTGCCTATATGGTCAATAAAATCAGATTGCCTTCAGCTTATAAATGTACTATTGTCAAACTGTCCAATTTATGGCATTATCATATAATACGTTTACGGTGAGATGAGCACAAATGTTCACATAAATCTGTGTACCCCCCCCCCCCCAAAAAACAAAATCTGCATTTTACCAAATGTGCAGACGTTGGCAGCAGTGTAATTCAGCCTGGCAGGCGTCACGCGCACTTCTTCAATACCGCATCGCTCTTGTGTGAGCGGTGCCTAGGTACCACTGCGGGGCATTGTTTATATGCACAATCGCTGCAGTGGGGGCTGCTAGTGTCCGTATGGGGGGGGGGGGGGGAATTGCGCAGATTGCCATTTTTTTTGTGTGTGTCTCAGATGCAGTCTGGCAGGCCTTTTATGACAGCTTTGCAAGGCGAATCAAATTGGAGCAAATGGGAAGCGGCGACTTTGGCCATTATCAGTTATGTTATTCATTGCGACAATCAAGGGAGGTAGGAGGATGACAAATAAATGTCACAACAGGTGGAAGAAAAGCTCGCTGATATTTGAACAGTGAAAATATGCAAACATGACTGGTTGCAATAATTACAGCGATACTTTGACTGACGAACTTAATTGGTTCCCAGACAGAGTGCCTAAGGCGAAAAGTGTGTATCCCAAAAAATAATTTCCCAGAGGAAACCATTAAAATGAGAATAATCCGTTTCCAGGTCCCCATAAAACATAATTTTTTACTTTCTAATTTTCTAAGCCTTAAAACTCCACAAAATATACCTTATTTTATGTATAATAAATATGCTATGGTATTATAATTAAAGAAATAAACGGTACTGTATAATAAAGTCATTTTATTTACCTTTGTGATGGTCGTTGATAGCTTGATGGAATGGAGTGGCCGGTTTGATTAGCATTAAACATTTGATGAGGAACGTAGCCTCCTTCTTTGACCATCTTGAAGAATTATCCCACGTAGGTGCTTTCTCTGTGATAATTTTACCTAGTTCCTCATCAATTGTGTTCTGTTTAACTGGGTTGATAGCTTTTTGCATCAGGTGTACAGATGGCTTGTTTGTGGAGCCTGCAAATTGCCCCATTGTGGGTCGAATAAAGGTTTTCTGATTCTGATTAATGGGATATTTTAACCTTGCAGTATACACTCTGCCTTTGAACTATCAAAGTTAAAACGAGTCCAAATTTCACTGTTTTCTATCCATTTGCTCATTCTCTCTCTGCCTGTCTCTTTAAGGTTTAACAGCCTCACTCTCTCTCTATCTCTCTCTGTCTGTAACCCCCACCCCCTCACTGCTGCGTTCTTGACCAATCACGTGGCTTTAACCGAAAACTGGGGGCATAGAGGACAAAAAGTCGGCTGCTATTTTGTTGTTAGGAGAATGGGCTCGTTCGCGAACAACACATCACTTATTGTAGCGCTCCGTGTGTATCCCGAAAAAATTCCCCTTATGTATTGTCCTCATTGATTCAATGCCAAGGTAAAATTTTCATATATTTAACGTTCGTAAACCGAAAAGTTCGTAAGCCAAGGTGTTCATAAACCAAGGTATCACTGTACCTTTTTTCTTAACTCACAAGCTTTTTGTCAAGTCAAATTCATCCATTTGTCAACTCAAAACAAAAAACCCAGCCGCCGATTCGAGCCACGTTTTAACCATCGTGTCGAATTAAAGCAGCTTGCGCGCGGTCTGTCAACCAAGACAAACTCGCGTTGCTTCCCTTCGTCTCCTTTTGTAGCTTCGAGACAACAAAACGCGTGCAACAATTTGTCAGTGCCAAGCAACAAATAATATTATATACTCATCAGCTTGAAAACCCAACTCTCTTCGAGGCCAAGATTAACTCATTCACTGCCAGTCACGAATTTATTCAGGAATTAAAAATATGAATTTGTTCGGGTTTTTTTTCTTCTTTTTTTGGGTGCCGATAAAGCGCTAGCCATGGCCTCTGGCAATGTTTTTCCCTTCCACAAGGAGGTAGCATTTCCCTTTCTTCCACGTTAGCGCTTTTTTACAGCTTCATCTGTTGTTAAACCAAGATGTATGTATTGCATTGTATTTTGGACAACGGCCCTCATTTCAAGCTCATATGTAAATGTAAATTTCTCCACTGTGAGACTAATAAAGGCATATCCAATATCCAATATCCAATATCCAATATAACTACAGACCCATGTAACTTAGGAATTAATTCCTTTTTTCTGATGAAAGAAGAGAGTCAAAGGTTTCTTACGCTGTATTGAAGATGATGATAATAATAATACATTTCATTTCTTAGCACCTTTCAAAACTCTCAAGGTCACTTTACAGTCACAGGGTCAATTTTTCTGTGGGTGAGCAGCGGCAGCCACACGCGCCAGCGTCACTCATCCTGGAAGTAACTCAAATAGATGGAAAGCTAGCTAGATAGCTAAGAGATAGCCAGGTATCTATCCATCCAGGGAGCTAAATAGCCACATATCTAGCTAGCTAGATAGCCAGCCAGCCAGCTAATAGATAGCAAATAGTGAATGTTTATGTAGTCCTAAAACTCAATATTCTGCGGGTCCTGGAATTCGAGTGACTGAGTCCGAGAGGACAGTAATTTCATCTGTGCTGTATGTCATGCATATTAGCATATTTGACAATAAAGCTGACTTTGACTTTGACTTGACACTGACAAAAACCCTGGCACTGGAGTGGACACATTTTTGCATATTGTCTGGCAGTGAATGAGTTAATGACTTGGAAATTACTTACACTCAAGGTTTCCAAAGGCGTTTAGGAGTAAGGTTTCAAATTCAGTAGTTGAGAAGTAGGGTTTTAAAATAGGGTGTCACGTTTCAATTTGTGACCAACGGGTGGCATTGTTGGGCCCCACCTTCAGCTGCACGGGTGTTGGTCGTTTAAATCAGTGGCAGTTAAAAGGACTCCCGGCATGATCATTCAGTGTCAGGTCATCGTTGTTTCACCCTGTCACGTTTGTTTCATCTTGTCATGTTTCACTCATGGTTTTGTTTGCTACTTTGGACTTTTTTGTTTCAATTGCTTTGTTGTTTGAGATTGTGTTCCAACTGACTTTATTTCATACGATTTGTCAATTACACCTTACCCCATCTTGAAATAGGGTTTCGGGCTTGGGTTTATTAAAAAAAATCTAAATAATACTCATACGGTTTTTAAATGAGGGTTTCAAGCTCCGGGTCAGGTTTCACCATATACATTTTCCAGGAAGCCAATCGTACGGTGGAAGTAGACACATCAGACGAGGCCAATTACCGAAATAAAGACTCACGCACAAGGTAGCCCCAGGTGGGCAGAGGATGACTAACTTTGCTTACATTTGCAGTACTGTAATTTAATCACCCCAGGGAGTATTTTATAAAGTAATTCTGGAGAGGTGAAAGTACACCTCTGGCATGTAATGAGATCCATTGTAAGTCAGAGACTAATTTGAGTGGCAATGTCAACATTATGTTTGTTATTGCTGCGCTAGTGGGACGTGCCTGGAGTTGGACTCTCGAAGGCCAAAGCAGCTGTAAAAAAAATATCAGAAAAACAAAACGGAGCTTGAGTGGCTTGATTCAAAGGCTGAGATAGACCGTTCATGAACTGGATTACATTAGACCGCACAAGCGGCGGTGATACAAATCTGTGCTGATCAAAGACAAGCGTAGTCTAATTTTAACCCATTCACTGCCAGACGACGTGCAAATATGTGTCCACTCTAGTGCCAGGGTTTTTGTCATTTTCACTCAAATTGCAGGACCCACAGAATATTGAGTTATCAGAACACATAAACATTCAATGCAGCGTCAGAAACCTTAGACCAGGGCTGTCAAAGTCATTTTTTTTGCCACGTGCTACATTGTAGTTATGTTTCCTCTCGAGGGCCGTAATGAATTTGGGGAAGCCATTAGAATGTTTAATCCCCTCCACATATTACATATTGAGCGGACAATAAATTAATGAATAACTAGTTTTCAAATCTGAAGTCAAGAATAATGACAGTTATTGTGGTGTATATCCAAAAATATGAAATTTTGGTTAGGATTTTAGCAACCATCATGGAATTTCACAAGTGGGCCGAAAAAAATGATATGGCGGGCCGGATTCGGCCCCCGGGCCTTGACTTTGACACCTCTGCCTTACACTCTCATACCTGTCAACCTTGGCTAATAGCTGCCCTTATAAATGATTACAATTCCCATATAAAAGTTGTAGTACGCCGTACATTATTTAAAATGATTAAAAAAACATTAACACAAGCGGAAATGCAGTTTACCGCGCATGCGCACATTGGGCTTACATAATCGACCGTACACAGCGATAAAAAATAATATACATATGATCGAGTATTACTTTTGCTCCCCCTTATTAATGATTGCAATTCCCCTTATTAAGCGATAATAAACCTTACAAACACAACCCGACACGTAATTATTTACTTATAGCAAGAATAAAAACAGAGATAGAATAAAAACAAAGGTAATTTGTTCCGATTATTTTATTTACTTAATACACACCACAAGCAATTATTTCAATTTTTGTTCTTACCGCTCTCCCCACATGTGGTAAATTTAGTGTTGCTTATTATATGCAGCAGTGCAGGATTTAGCAGACTTCATCTGTTCGAAAGATGGTTTTACTCTGTAGCACACACTGTCACAATTTAGCTTCATGTGCAACAATGATGTTAAAGTACCAGACTTTTACGTCCTTTTTACACGGAACGCAGAACAAAAACTGAGGACTTTTTGTCGACGATCTTATCCATCCAGCGTATTCACCTTGGAGACTCTCCCATTCTTACTTCTATGTTATAACTACAGTAAAGTCTCGTTATATCGATATCGGATATATCGATAGTCCCGGTTATATCGATACTATTTCTATGCACGCACGGAGAAAATTACATGCAAACAGGGTCGGATATATCGATAGTCCCGGTTATATCGCTATTTTTCCGACTCCATTGAATATCGATATAACGAGACTTTACTGTAGTTGATTCCTCGATTGCAACACAAATGCCGGACTTCAAATATGGATATACAAAGTCAAACGAAAACAATGTGACGCGCATGTGCCTATCATGCTTCATCGACAAAGACTCGATAACTGCAGATTTTTTTTTTTAGCGTCTAAAAGTTGTTATACGGCGTACACAATTCAAAATGAAGAAAAAAACTTATAAAATACGAGGAAAACGTATAGGTTGACAGGTATGCACTCTCTTCTTTCATCAGAAAAAAAAGAGTTAATTCCTAAATTATATGGGTCTGGAGTTATCTTAGCTTGAAATGGGGGCAGCTGTACAAAATGCAAATGCTGCCCCTTCGGGGGAGGGAAAACATTGCCAGAGGTCTGACCATCGCTTTATCGGTAGCCCCTTGCAAGAAAAAAACAACAACACCCGAACAAATTCGGGAATGGCGCTCCACGTCATGCTTTTCAATTCCCGAATAAATTCCGGAATGGCAGTAAATGAGTTAATGTGGCAGGGTTACATTAACATCTGCGTTTGGAGTTGTGTTCACTCTCCATTTTCTTGAAATAATATCAAAGTCACCACTAATGAATCCAAAAGCTGCTACATGAAAAGAGAAGAAACAAAAACATAATCGTGGGAGGTTTATGAGAGAAAAAAAAAGACATAAGTAATCAAAGACGCAAAATGAGAAACAGATTAACAACAACAACAACAACAACAACAAAAAATAATGAACGCTTTAATAACGGAAAAAAAAAGAAATTGCAAACACGTGAGCTGTCGTGACTCCCTAATGGGAGCCGATATTCAGGTATATGGTAAACACCGGTCAAAAAAAATGTTCCCGTCGGGCGCTTCGCTTCAGTGTTCCATGACAGTGTGACAGTGAACTGGTGTGCACGACAGGAGCTAAATGTGATCCGAGCGTCATTCATACGACGACGAATACTTCACTTTCTGGACGAAGCTGTGAAATTATAGCTGACTTGTTAGCGACTCAAATAAGAAGAAAAAAAAGGAGTGGTGGGATTTATCACAGTAAAAGATGATTTTATCATCATCATCATTATTATTATTATTATTATTATTATTATTATTATTATTATTATTATCCCGTGACTGTAAAGTGACCTTGACAGTTTTGAAAGGAGCTTATCAACGCTACTTTGCTAACTATCTATTTGCTATCTCGCTCCCTGGCCGGCTATCTAGCTAGCTATCTATTAGCTATATAGCTAGCTGGCTGGCTGGCTATCTAGCTAGCTATCGATAAGTTATCTATTGACTGAGAACTTTCTTTGACCTGCGTTGGACTGCTGGTGGTCAAAATTTGGCTTTTTAACCGTCCCAAAAATAATTGCGTGGAATTTGATGTCTCATTTAGCTATCTAGCTGGCTAGCTCTCTATCTGAGTTACTTTTGGGTTGAGTGAGCGCTGGCGCATGTGGCTGCCGCTGCTCACCCATAGAAAATGATCATGTGCCTGTAAAATGTCCTTGAGAGTTTTGAAAGACGCTTTGAAATGAAATGTCTTATTATTATTATTATTATTATTATTATTATTATTATTATTGTGGTTATGACTATGATTATTATGATGATGATGATTATTATGATTAGGATTATGTTGATTCTGACGATTATTATGATTGTGGTTATTATTATTATTATGTTGATAATTGTGATTATTATGATTATGATTATTGTTGATTGTGGTTATTATTATTATGCTAATTGTGATTATTATGATTATGATTATTGTTGATTGTGGTTATTATTATGCTAATTGTGATTATGATTATTATAATTATTATGGTTATTATGATTGTAATTATTATTATGATTAGGATGATGATTATTATTATGTTATATTATTATTATTATTATTATTATGTTTATTATGTTTGTATTATTATGATTCTTATTCTTATTCTGATTATGATTATTATGGTTATTATGATTATGATTATTGTTATGATGATGATAATTATTATTATTATTATTATTATTATTATTATTATTATTATTACCGGGCTCTGAGCTGTCCTTAGTTATGCACCTCAATTCATGCAAATTGCAGTTTGAGTCCCGACGGTGAATGGCGTGTGCTGATACCAAAACAGAAAGACGAAAGGTCAGCTATTGCTCAGAGACAGAGATGCCCTCATTGTTCAAGTTGTTGTCGGAATTAATTGTGGGGTTTTTTTGTTTAGTTTTGTTTTGTTTTCCCTCACGTAGGCCACACCGTCGATAAGAAAAGTTTACACACCCGTGTTTAAATGCCAAATATATGGCATATATCGTTCCGGATGTCAGATGAAGATGAATCGTTCTAGACTTTTTCCACCATTAACGTATTCACTGCCGTTCATTAATTTATTAGGGAATTGAAAATATGACGTAGAGCGCCATTCCGGAATTTGTTCAGGGTTGTTTTTTTCACGCTTGGGTGCTGATAAAGCGCTGGCCATGGCCTCTGGTAATTTTTTTTCTTCCGACAAGGGGACAGCCTTTCCGTTTTTCCATGTTAGCACTTTGTTCCAGTTTCAACTGTTGTTAAAGCGCTACATAAACCTATATGTATGTATTGCATTGTATTTTGGACAGCCACCCTCATTTCAAGCTCATATAACTCCAGACCCATATCATTTAGGAATGAACTCTTTTTCTGATTAAAGAAGAGAGTCTAAGGTTTTTTTACACTGCATTGAATGTTTATGTAGTCCTCAAACTCAATATTCTGTTGGACCTGGAATTCGAGTGGCGATGACAAAAACCCTGGCACTGGAGAGGACACATTTTTGCATGTCTGGCAATGAATGAGTTAACGTGACCTAAAATGTGTACAATTACAGTGGAGTGCTCCTTTCATATGTAAGTTACTTTTAAAGAGACACCATACTTTCATAACTTTGCTGCTGTGTTACTTCCGGGTAGATTGAACGCTGGCACGAATGGCTGCCGCTGCTCACCCGCACAAAAAGTGTCCTTGGGAGTTTTGAAAGGCGCTTATAAATTAAATGTATTATCATTATTATACTATTCAGTGTTCTTATTTCATTTTAGTATTATTATTATTATTATTATTATTATTATTATTATTATTATTATTTCATGCCTGACTTCCTGTAACCACTGCGTTTCCTTTGTTTTGAAATTAGGGTGTGTGTGTGTGTGTGTGTGTGTGTGTGTGTGTGTGTGTGTGTGTGTGTGTGTGTGTGTGTGTGTGTGTGTGTGTGTGTCTTTCCATTTGGCTGCAGGGCACAAATTTTGCCTAGCAACAAGTGGCCTCACAATGAGGTAACATGACAAGGAAACCAGATTATAAGCAACTGTTTTGATACATGTTGTAGCTTTCTTAAACCTCAAAATAAAACACAATTATTTCTGTAGCTCAATTAAAAATAAAATAAATAAAAAGCCAAACTCTTATATTATAAATTAATTCCTGTGAGACGGATATGTTTCCTGATTTTATTTTGGTAGTTTTAATGATAGCATCATACAGCTAAAAAAAAATCTTTGGTTAGCTTACAGCTAACAAAAAAGGCATTTGTTAGCTTTCTGTTGACAAAAGCTAACAAAAAAGGCGTTTGTTAGCTTTCTGTTGACAAAAGCTAACACAAAAGGTGTTTGTTAGCTTACAGCTAACAAAAGCGTGTTTGTTATCTTACAGCTAACAAAAGATAACAAAAAGGCTTTTGTTAGCTGTAAGCTAACAAGTTAAAAAAACACAGTAGCTTACAGCTAACAAGCCTTTTTTTGTTTGGTTTAAGCTTGCAAAAGCCCACAATTCACCATCTTTGACAAATGAGGATTTAGCATCAACTCAGAATGATTTTTAACATAGAAATGACAAAGAAATTGGCCTTTTGAAAAGTATATTCCTACCTGTGTGATAAATATAAATATTACAATTTTATCTTCAATAGTCCTAAAATTGAAGCTTTATTCCGCTCATGTATGCCATTATAGTGGCAGTAAGCTTGTTTGTGACACTTGCATTCGTATTTGCTGTTGCTAAAATGTAATTTAAAATAAAAAAAGAACACTGGCAAAACATAGCAGTCATTTCATATCCATCCAATAACGTCCTATTGGATCCAGAAGCTGCCAATGTGGCTTTTATTTGTGTTTTAACAAACTGGCAGACACTTTTGTTTTGTCACAAAAATTACACTTGCTTTTTGTTTTCATTTACACATCATAAGTCACGTTTTTTTTCTTCCTCATCGCAATTGATATGTCATTGTTTTTTTTTTAAACACGTGAAACATTTTCTGTCATTTTGGGAGAACGATTGTAAAGATCCAGTTCAAAAGAATATGTGGATGATTATTATGCAATCAATTGAAGTCATGAATACACCCAAAAATGCAAGCTACTGTATGGTGAAATCAGTATCTTTTTTTACATAGTTTACAAATATAAACACATATTTTGAAACGCAAAGACACACACAAAAAAAATGCACGTTCAATTATTAAGGCCAGCGCCAGAAAATGGCAAATTAGCAGCAAAATTGCTACAACACTCAAATGGCAAGTGCTTTTCATTTTTTTTTGAAGCATACTTTTTAAATCCTTCATGTGTTACCTATTTTAGACCAATATGCAATGCTACTATTTCATGGATTATTGTTATTTTTTTTGGGGGGGGACTGTCAATTTGAACAAAATGATGTTCCATGAGAAGAATAGCCTGTACTACCGCAACTTTTCATTAACTTTCCCAATGGGATCAAGTTAACCAAGCGATGACATACAATCGTATTTACAGGAAATGAGAATGTATAGCGGTGCTCTTCCTGTGATTTTTTTATTTGTATTTTTTTAATGTACTGTTTTTTTTTTATGACACATCTTTGGAAAAGGTCCAGACTGTTGAAGTACTCAGTGAAATCTCATCATTCGGATGTAAATAACCACACTTAAAGGACAACCGACGTCACTTTTTTGTTTCTTAACTGACATCAGAAAAACGTTTTATAGCATCTAAAATACCCAAAACACGCAGGCTGATATTTTTAGTCAAATGCAAAACCAATAAAAATGACTTAAAGTGTCCAAAATCTGCAAAAAATTGAGCTGCAAATTGGGTCCCACCCCCAGTTCGTAACGTCACGCTAAGACGTCTTGCATTGCTGGAGAATCAAGACAATGGCTTCAGATTCGGAGAATATGCTTTCTTGTTACACATCCAGTTATGAATATGATTCAAATAGTTCTGAAGAGGAAAGCATACATGTTTGCAATCGATTAAAGAATTTATTCCGTGTCATTTTGAGGCAACATTGGGGGGGAAATGTATCACCAAAAAAGAGGCAGAAAATGGCGACCAACCTCCTGTGAGGAATTAATCAGCCCGTTTCCACAGGCTGATAAATTCCTTATATGGAGCTTTGTCGCCCTCTTCTGGCTCTTTTTGGTGCAACATGACGTTTACAGACCAAACAAGCACAATATAATGCATTGAGGTGATGGAAGGACTGCTACAATGTGTCCTTTTTTTTCGGTTCGGGGCGTTCCTTCAGTGGACGTCACATACAGACTCGTCACCAACTCAAAAGACTTCCGGAATATTCAGCACGAATATTCAGCACGAATCTTAAAATGTAAAATATAGCTATATGCGGTGGAATCTATGTAAAATACGCCCAGTAGAAGTCATTTGAAGCCATTTTACACAACTTGTCCGGAGACGTCGGTTGTCCTTTAATACTTTGTAATCGTTTTTTTGTACGTCTTCCCTGCTGAAGCCAATTAACTCATTCACTGCCATTCACGAATTTCTTCAGGAATTTCAGCCACTCTCACGGCGCCATCAGTCAAAAGAAAAAAAAAAAAGGATTCTTGCTACTGGTAGAGAGGCCATATGTAGGATCGTAACTTAAAATTTGTTTTTATCTATATATTCTAATTTATTCTTGCTTTCAGTGCCTTTTTTCGAGGATCTTCATCTTTATGAAGTGCACAGAGTTGCTTGTTCTGTAGCCACAAGGGGACACAAGCCAGTGTCTTATTGTGCCGGTCCCAAGCCCGGATAAATACAGAGGGTTGTGTCAGGAAGGAAGGGCATCCGACAACGTAAAATCTTGGCCAAAACAAACATGGAGATCAAACCTCTAAAGATGGAGGACACTGATTCCCTGTGGTGACCCCTGAAGGGAAAAGCCGATAGGAAAAGAAGAAGAAGAAGACAGTAGAGCGCTATTCCCGAATTTGTTCGGGTTTTATTTTTTTCTTGCTTGAGTGCCGATAAAGCTCTGGCCAGACCTCTGGTGATGTTTTTCCCTTCCACAAGGGGGCAGCATTTCCTTTTTACCATGTTAGCGCTTTGTTACAGCTTCAGCTGTTCTTACGGCGCTATATTAACCAATCTGCATGTATTGCATTGTATTTTGGACAGGTGCCCTCATTTCAAGCTTATATAACTCCTGACCCATATTATTTAGGAATTAACTCTTTTTTTTCTGATGAAAGAAGCAATATATAACGCAATATATATATATATATATATATATATATATATATATATATATATATATATATATATATATATATATATATATATATATGTATGTATGTATGTATGTATGTATATGTATGTATGTATGTATGTATATGTATTGCATTGTATTTTGGACAGCCACCCTCTTGTCAATCTCATATAACTCCAAACCCATATCATTTAGGAATTAACTGTTTTTTTCTGATGAAAAAAGCAAGTAAGGTTTCTAACGTTGCAGTGAATGTGTATGTAGTCCTAAAACTCAATATTCTGTGGGTCCTGGAATTTATGTGAGTGAAAATGACAAAAACCCTGGCACTGGAGTGGACAGGTTTTTTGCATGTGAAATGTATTATTATTATTATTATTATTATTATTATTAATTGTTCTTATTTTCTGCAAAGTTATCAATAGGTTTGTTCAAAATAATGAGTGCATTCCATATGCTTGTCTTTATCTCCAACCACGCAACAGCGTAACTTCCCAAGAAAATGAGCCATGGGGAGGGGAAAAACGAAGAAAAAAAAAATCATTAACATCAGCGAAAGTGATTGTGGGTAGAGAAAACCGAGCTCAATGAGCAAAGCAGCCGGCGGCTTTTGCAGGATCCAGTGTCCCTTCTCATCTTCATATCTTCATCTGGCAACATCTGCCTGACATGACAGCAAAGTGCCACTAAAAAAAAAACACCTCCTCAGGATTTCAAAAAGAAAAAAAAAATAGGTGCGAGGCTATGACAGCTGTAAATTGCCTATTTCCTCCCTTAAGCCATCCTCCATGTTTTTTGCTACATGTTGAATTCTTCGAAAATTGTCACATAATTGCTCTAAGCCCCCCTCCCTTAAAATACCCGAACCCACCGCCCCACTCCTCATTCCTACCGTGCGGGTTTATCTCATTTCCGTTGCCCCCTCTCATTACTCGTCCTAC
Organism: Hippocampus bargibanti; assembly: GCF_051943395.1. Classification (NCBI taxonomy): domain Eukaryota; kingdom Metazoa; phylum Chordata; class Actinopteri; order Syngnathiformes; family Syngnathidae; genus Hippocampus; species Hippocampus bargibanti. The sequence continues at coordinate 13,644,023 of NC_142749.1, forward strand.
TCGGAATAATTCTAAGTGACTGGAGGTGCTCCCTATGAGATGAGGCAAAAGGTTGTAACCGACTCCACGCCGCTTCCTTGCTGTTGTCACCCGCCATTTTATTTTTTCTTCCACTCACCGGCGGCGCCTTAATGCGTTGTTGTTTTCAGCGAGCGCACGCCAAAGAATAAGAGTCCGTTTATGACCCGTCATCTACTCTAATGTATCCCCGTAGGGCTAATTATTGGACTCGGAGGTAACTTTTCCAGGGCCGTAAAAAAGGTAGCAAGCGCATGTTCCCAGGACGCAAACGTCAACGAGACAAAAGTTTGAAAGTACAAAGGTAGCAACCACTCATTTGACGACAATGAGGTTAAAATCTTAGCGAAAGAAAATAGATGGTTTGAAAGGGGAGTAAAAGAAGCTATTTTCATAAAACAGCAAAGTCATTCACTAAATCGCCATGGTGGGGTGAGGTTCAATTTGGATCGTTCGTACAATAGACTTCTTAGGCAACATAGGTTTAGTTATGCTGAGGAGGTGATACAAGGGCAAATGGGACAATCAGGACAGTCGTAGACCTCATACTCAGGCAGCACAACAGAAGTAATCAGTCAGGACAATAGAAGTAATCAGTGTAGCCGCAGGGAGTAGTCCTCCAACCTGAGAGCAGGGACCAATCATAGCAGAGTCTGGCACGGCGACGTCTGGACAGTAGGGATATATATAGGGCCAATAGTTCGCTGACGAAGCCACTTGGATGAGAAGCGGAAAGTCCGACACCTTCAAAGAAGTACAGAAGAAACCTTTTCATCGATGGACCACTCCTGTACGACTGAGAGCTTACACAGACGAAAGTACTTTAAAGTGAAACGCTGGAGAAAATGGGCAAATGCCATTGGTTGGCGAACAGTCAAAGATGCGCAAAGATACTATTCAGGAATTGAAAATATGACCTGAAACGCAATTCCCGAATTTGTTCGGGTTGTGTTTTTTTTTTTCTTGTTTGGGTGCCGATTAAGGGCTTGTCAGACCTCTGGCAATGTTTACCCCTTCCACCAAGGGGCAGCTTTTGCCTTTTGTCCAAGTTACAGCTTCAGCTATTATTAAAGCGCGATATAAATCAATATGTATGTATTGTATTTTGTACAGCCGCCCCCATTTCAAGCTCAGATAACTTCAGACCCATATAACTTAGGAATTAACTATTTTTTTCTGATGAAAGAAGAGATTCTCAGGTTTCTTACGCTGCATTGAATGTTTATGTGGAACTCAATATGCAATTTGAGTGAAAATGACAAAAGCCCTGGCACTGGAGTGGACACCCTTTTACACATCGAGTTAACTCATTCGCTGCCATTGTATGTATTCACTAATTTATTCAGGGATTGGAAATATAACGTAAAACACTATTCCCGAATTTGTTCAGGTTTTGGTTTTTCTCGCTGGGGTGCCAATAAAGCACTGGCCAGAACTCTGGCAATGTTTTTCCCTTCCACAAGGGGGCATCATTTCCCCCTTTTCCATGTTAGTGCTTTATTAAGGTTCAGCTGTTGTTAAAGTGGAATATAAACCAATATGTATGTATTGCATTTTATTTTGGACAGCCACCCCCATTTCAAGCTCAGATAACTACAAGCCCATTAACTTAGGAATTAATACCATTCCCAAATTTGTTCAGGTTTTGATTTTTCTTGTTGTTCCAAGCTTCGATCAGAACTTTGGCAATTGGTTTCCCTCCCACGAGGGGGCAGCATTTGCCTTTTATACAGCTACCCCTATTTGAAGCTCATATAACTCCAGACCCATATAATTTAAGAATTAACTTTTTTCTGATGAAAGAAGAGAGTGTAAGGTTTCTAACGCTGCATTGAATGTTTATGTAGTCCTAAAACTCAATATTTGTGTGAGTCTTGGAATTTGTGTGAAAATGACAAAAAAAACCCTGGCACTGGAGTGGACACCATTTTGCACATCGTCTGGCAGTGAATGAGTTAATTTCATGTCCGCAAGGTCAAGTCAGCTGGAATGCAAGTTTAACAAAAAAAAAAAAAAAACGTTATGTCACATGATGCTGCGTGGATCCCTCCAAAATAAAACGACACACTATTGACAAATCAAAAGTTTTTTTTTTTTTGTACCAGTTGACTGGCCAGCAATTTGTTTTCACTCAGTACCGCATTTGGCTTTCGCCGTCGTTCCGACCAACCGGTAAAGTGATTTAACTTAATGAGAGCCTCGTGCGATGCGGGGCGAGAGGAAGAGCCCGAAGGGGAGGCGAGCGGAGTAACCAATGCGTGGTGAGTCACGAAAAGAAAATCACAAGACAGCGTCTCTGTCTCGGAAGCAGTAGAGCATGCCGATTCTTGGTTTTTTTTTTTTGTCTTGAAGAGCACGTAGGGGGGGTTGGGTGGCCTTTGGCTATGTGCTTCTTGTTAAAAGTGGGGAGTGGAGATAAGGGGGGGGGGGGTATTTTAGAGTGAAGAGCAAGCTCCGGGTGGACTGTTTTGCCCAAACGGCACTTCTCCACTCAGCCATGCGCTATCTGCTCCGGAGCTAAGACATAGATACTGCTGCGCGACCGAATATCTTTTCACTCTTAAGAAGGAGAGGAGTTTTCCTTTTTTCCCCTTTCTGGCAACTTCTCCCAGCAGGGGGGGAGGAGCGGGGAGGGGGGTTGGCATGAGTTCGAATGCGGCAATGAGAGAAAAACGAGCAGAAGGTGGGACGATTTAGTGGCTGCCAAAGTCCCAATCCGGGATGAGTAGAGAGAGAATCAAAAGTGGAAAGATTGGTGCATTCGAGTTAGCTGCTCCTCGTTGCCTCTCGGTGGCCCTTGACTCCGTTTCGGCATCTTTCTCCGAATATGGCGGCATGATGTTAAATTCCTCATTCTTGACCTGCTTGTGTTCCATTTCGTCACTTGTCTCGATCTGTGAATGGAAATCAGTTCGATTAGGAGAGCTTTGCTTTATTTTTGTTTGTTTTGGTTTGATTTGTTTTAGTTTTACTCCATTGTTGTATTCAATAAACAATACAATGGCGGGGTTTCAATCCCAGGCCATTGCGACCTTGCCGAAGACCCCCTAAGTTGCTCCTGACGCTGCATTGTAGTATAAATCACAGGTGTCATATCTGGCCTGCCACATGATTTTATTCGGCCCGTGAAAGCAAATCAAACTTCATGATGCGAACCAGAATTTGAAATTGTCCCATGTAACCCACAATAACTGTCATTATCCATCAGCTGGATGAATGTGTGGCGCGAGGAGCTCGCGATGAGACGAAAGAAGCGTCAGTGATGCGTATGTCGAACTGTTGCCGCTTGGAATTGAAGCGGATTTACGTGGGACAGGAGATGTGAGACAATCTCTTTTGGTCAATGGATGCTACAGCGTTTGCTTTCAACATTTAGCTTGTAGCAGACGTGCACATTTTACCATGATGTCCCTGATCCACTGGTGAAAAGGATGCTTTGATCCTCTCCTCTTTTATCTAGAAATGCTTCATGCAACAAAGAGGGGCCAGAAACATGCTTAAGATTGAATGACTGTGTCTTTGTGTTCTCATGTTATTTTGCTTTTGTTCTTTTGACTTCAAGATCGTGCGCCACAGTGGCCTTTCTACTTCTTCCTTTCCTGTAAATTTCTCCACTGCGAAACTAGTAAAGGCCAATCCAATTATTTTTGACTTGTGGAGGGGATGAAGCCTTCTCATGGTTTACCCAAATTTATAGTGGCCTTCAAGAGGAAACCGTAACTACAATGAGCATGAGTTTGACACCTTTAGTATAAATTGTCGCATTTCAGTTTGACCAACGGGCGGAGCTGTAGGGCCCCGCCTGCAGCTGCACAGGTGTTGGCTGTTTTAATCAGTGGCAGATAAAAGGACTCCCGGCATGACCATTTAGTGTCGGGTCATTGTTTTATTTCACCCAGTCAGGTTTGTTTCCTCTGGTCATGGTTTTGTTTGCTACTTTGGACGTTTTTGTTCCTGCCGACTTTATACAAATATAATTTGTCAAATACACAGTGCTCCTTTTTTTGGGGTCCACTACCACCTTGCAAATTGTGACATAAATGAAGCATTTAGTGTACCAAAAGTATAAGTATAAGCCCAGATAAGTGACTGACCATATATCCGATTCTAAATCGAAATCTGTCAAAAATCAACCGTGCAAAATGCAACAAGGACCTTCAGGTCATCCCCTTTTTCACGAGTCTTATCGGCCACTCCACTTAAAAAAAAAAGGTTCTATTTGCAGCTGTATCGGATGAAGCCTGCGGTGTGTACACTGTAAACACATTTGCTGCTCTGTGATGTGAGCAGGAAACAGCTGTCACCGTGGAGAGTCACTCACCCAGCTGTCCACCTATGTCAAGATGTTTTCTTGAGCCCGAAAAGTGACGATGTGCACTTTTCACCGCTAATGATTAATTATGTGAATTGACGCATGAATACCTTCATATGGTGAGCACATATGGCTCTTAGTACGCTTTACTGGCCGCATCAAACTGTCATCGCCCCATCGCCCGCTTCCGATCACCTAAACGGACGCCCAATAGGTCAAATCAAAATAAAAAAGGCGATTACAGTGATATCTTGGCTTAAGAACTTAATTGGTTCCCAGAAAGTGTGTGTAAGGTGAAAAGTGCGCATTCCAAACATTAATTTCCCATAGGAATCCATTAAAATGAGAATAATCCGTTCCCAGGTCCCCATAAAACATAATTTTCTCCTAAATACGCCTTAAAACTACACAAATTGCGAATTTAACGTTCATAAGGTGAAACGTTCGTTAGCTAAAGTGTTCGTAAGCCGAGGTATCACTATATTATGAAATATATTGTGTATGAATATAGAATGCAGCCCCCCAGGTGACAGGTTTTGCAGCGCTTGGGTGTTGTGGGAGGATTAGGAGAAAAGAAAGAGAATATAGAGTGAAGGGGTGTGCATACATGAATATTAAAAGTTGAGGACTGAACCAAAACGTTGCAAACATCGTACGTTAATCCGTGACCATAAAGGGCAGAAGGGGAGGGCGCTAGGGTGGTGTTTTATTTTGTCTATTGAGGCATGGGTTCAACTCTCACGAGGGTGAGGCCAGGTTTACTCACGGTGGTAAATTCCGGGAGGGAGTTGACGGCGTGAACCTTCTCCTCGCGGACTCTCTGGGAAGGCTCGGGAGCTGAAACGGGGCTGGTCTCAGCGGGGGGTGTCACGGAAACTCCCATGGAGCTGATAGCAGCACCTGAGGCAGAAACATCGAGTGGGGGTGGGTCGTTACATGGTTCATTATACATTGCCAAGTCGTTTTGACTTCTCCAGTCTGTCCTAAATTTGAATACACATCACAATCAGAAAGCCTTTAATAGTCCCTGATTCTGTTATGTATTCAAATTTAGGCATAATGTGTATACTGTATTTAGGTATTTATGTATAATGTGATGGTTATATCAGAATCAGTACCAGAAAGCCTTTAATCGGCCCACAATGGGGAAATTTGCAGTCCACAGCAACAATTTGAAAGGGGGTGGGTGTAAAAAGATAAAAACAAGATTTTCTAAGGATAATTAAAAATGTCAGAAGACTGAGGTGTATACTGTAACTGTGCAAGAATGTTTCATAAAAAAAAACTGTACATAGTGCAAGTATAAAAGAAAAAGCATATTGATATACTGTATGTAGCTGTAATGCATCAACATAAGGCGGCTGTGCTATTTACAGTACAAGTTTTTTTTAATTTATGACTTGATGGAGGTATTGAACATTTTTTCTTATTCACCAAAAACATGCCGTTTGGATAAACCATTTTCAATACACCGTAAATTCAACAATTGCTTACCGCTCCTGTAGCTAACTGCCAGCTAGCATAGCAAACCTTAATCCGGCTCTAACGCAAATTTATATATCCCTTCCGCTCTCATCGCTCATTGTAAAATGTTTTTTTCTCTACGACTTATCATAGATCTCACTACAATGATGCTACCCGCCATGGAAATGCCGCTCGCTAAGCTACAATCACATAAAAAATTAATCAACGCTATTCTCAATATTATTTTAGCATTGAACAAAAATGTGTAGTTGTATTTGTGAGGATACTGACATCAAATGTTTTCGTTTGAGAGGATTCATGTCCTGTACTGTCAAAAAAAATGGATATTCTAGTAATTATGAGCTGTTTGATGTTAGCATCAGGCTAACGCGTGTTAGCTAACGTCGGTCGGTAGCTCCAATGCGAATCTTTTAGCGACATCACTGAGGTACACTAAACGCATATAAATAATATAGGAATTAAAAATCTTAATCCAAACCGTCAAACTAGAAGATCACCAAAATCACACTTACGCAGACAAATGTTGTTTTTGAACATGTGCAAGATGCGCTGACAGCCCTGCCATTCGTTACCGCTGCCGTCACACGTGCACCATTGGGACACTTCTGTACTGCTGTTACTCACGTAGTTGGGAGTCATAATGGTGCCTGCAAAAGACGGCAAACATCACTTTTACGTACGGCGAGCTATTATTAATGTTCTGCGCCTCTGTTGAAGGAATCGGCAGAGGTAAAAAAATGTATATTTTGAAAGATACAGTAGGAGCGGGATGGGGAAACAATACCAAGTAAGACATTTTGATGAGTTGCCAATCGAAATACAAATGGGAGATTCTTTTTTTGGAAGTGGCAGTTTTTGTGTGAAAAATCGTGCATAAAGTCGATGGCCAATGTGAAAAGCACTGATTATTTGTGAAACGAGTCACTTTCTGGCGAGAAAAAGGATGATGAAAGTAAAATATCACTGCAAGACACCCGCTGATGATTTCTAATAATCCTTCACGCCATATTCTGCCTTTTCCCGCGAAAAATGATTCCATCTCTCAATATTTTCCTCCGCTTTCAATGACTCACCTATGAGTCCAGCGTAAGCCTTGAGGCACATGGCTCTGCTTTCTCGCATGCAGCCAGAAGCGGAAAGGGGAGCCGGTTGACAGTTGTGTTGGAAATCAGCAAACCGGGATCTGGCGCACATGCAATAAAAGAAAAGTAAATAAAGAATTGGTAGAATATGAAAGGTGGTGGGGTGAAGTGCACAGATTCTGCTTGAGCTTTGAAGTGTCTTTTGAGGAGAGAGAGGCGTGAGCCAATTTTGCTAGTACTGTATTGGGTAAAAAAAAAGTTTCATAAAAAAAAAATATTCATATATATATATATATATATATATATATATATATATATATATATATATATATATATACTAATATATATATATAATAAATGTAAAAAAAAATTATATATATAATTTCACATTATCTTTTGTATATATATATATATATATATATATATATATATATATATATATATATATATATATATTTATTTATATATAAAAAAGGATATATATATATATATATATATATATATATTGTTATATATATATATATGATACAAAAGATGATCTGCAATTATATTATATAATTTGTTATTTAATTTATTGGGTAAAAAAGTTTCATAAAAAAAGGATATACATGTATATTAAAAATATATATAAAAGGCATTATTAAATTTATGATCTTGTTTTATATATATATATATGATACAAAAGATGATCTGCAATTATATTATATATTTTTTATTTAATTTATTGGGTAAAAGAGTTTCATAAAAAAAGGATATACACGTGTATATATATATATATATATATATATATATATATATATATGGGGAGGGACAGAGAGAGAGAGAGAGAGATTGTGTATAAGTGAGTCAAGGTGCGCAGCAGCAGATATGATGCAAAAGGTTAGCATGTTCTAAAACCAGGAGCCACTTCTTCCTCTTTCTGTGCATCGATTCTGCCAAATGCCTCACGGTAAAATTCACATCAGAAAATACTACACGGTCATCAGCTGTGACATGAACACGCAACCTTTCTCACCTACACAGCTCATCCCTGGAGCAGTAGTTTTGCAGGCTGAGACAGTTGGGCTTCCCCGCCCGTTCCTCCCCCTTAATGTTCTCCTCGTAGGAACAAGATGGAACGATAGTTTTCCTGCGACGCTCCCCACACAAGGTATCAGAACAAGGGCAGAAGAGCAGGGCAAAGCTATACTCCTCCGGCACACGCTCCAAAAAGCGTCGCAGGGCTCGGTGGCATTTCTGACGGTTGCAACTGTTGTCGGAGGTCGCTGCTCTCTTGGTGCACGCCACGACGTACTCGGAGCGCAGGGAGCCGCATTTCTCAAACAAGCCGCAATCCTGGGCTGCTTTGAGACACTGATTGTGACCGTCCACAGACACGGAGGACGCTGTTAGCGGAATGAAGACGTTTTAGGACGACAATGAAAAAAACTTGATGAACATGTTCAGTCATTTTTCTCAATGGCCGTACCTGCCATGATGGAGGCCATGTGCGACATCTCGATATTTCTCACCAGGCTGAACTCCAGTTCTTCATATGGAGAAACTTCATACTCTTCGTATGCTTAAAACAGAAATAAGAATTTAATGTGTTTAACAGAAGGCTTGCTACAGTAAACTTCACCAGCGCTATAAAGTTCCATGGAAATTCGCTTTGTGTTTTTTTTTTAGATATTTAGATCTTAAGTTGGGTGGAATGGTCATCTATTTTACATCGATACACTCACAAATGTACATAAAAAAACACAAACTAAAGTTGACCTTTCTGAGTCCTAATTCCATACATGCATTATTAACTCATTCACTGCAAAAATGCTATAAATGCTAAGCGTAACCGGTTCTCCACCATGGGCTTCTAGAAATATATTTACAATCATAAAAGTACTTTTCGTCATGTTTTGCAAGTCACCTTAATCAAAATTTCATTAATGTCAAACCTGAGGCACGTGGGCCAGATTTGGCCCACCACATCATTTTACATGGCCCATGAAAGCATAATGTAACAGAAAGCAAAGTTGGATCAACAGTAGTTCTTGGCTTTTTGATATGGTTTATACTACTACTACTACTACTACTAATAATAATAATAATACATTACATTTTAAGCACCTTTCAAAACTCAAAACACAATTGATGAGGAACTAGTAAAATTATCGCCGAGAAAGCACAGCAACTTCCCTCGGATATCATCAAATGTATGTATATTTATGTATATGCAAGTATATGTATGTATATGTATGTACTTCCGGGTAGAGTCAACTTCACTCGGATATCATCAAATGTATGTGTATTTATGTATATGTATGTACTTCCGGGTAGAGTCAACGCAGGCGCAAATTGCTGCCGCTGCTCACCCGTACAAAAAAAATACGTGACTGTAAAGTGTCAAGGTTTGAGTCTCAATGACCTCCCCTCTTTTTTTTGCAAACTCGTTCACGACCAGATATGCAAAAATCTGTCCATTCCAGTGCCAGGGTTTTTGTCACTCAAATTGCAGGACTCACAGAATGTTGAGTTTTAGGACTACATAAACATTCAATGCAGCGTTAGAAACATTAGACTATTTTCTTTTCATCAGTTAATTCCTAAGTTATATGGGTCTGGAGTTATCTAAGCTTGGGGGGCGGCTGTACAAAATACAATACATCCATATTGATTTTTATAGCGCTTAAACAACAGCTGAAGCTGTAACAAAGCGCTAACATGGAGAAAATGCAAATGCTGCCCCCTCGTGGGAGGGCAAAAACATTACCAGAGGTCTGACCAGCGCTTTATCAGCATCCCCCTGGCAAGAAAAACCAAAATCCGAATAAATTCTGGAATGGCGCTCCACGTCATGCTTTTCAATTCCTGAAAAAATTGGCGAATAGCAGTGAATGAGTTCACATTTGTCCGTTTTTACATGAAAAATATTATTTTGAACTATTTGCATATACGTCGGTCGAACCTGATTTCATTTAGTTTGCTGCAAGATTTTTTAAAACATTTTTTCCCGCAGTGTACGTTTATGCTTTGGCTTTAAACGTTTAAGAAAGACTCGACTAAAGTATATTTAAAAGTGTACGGTTAATTTTTGCTCACTTGAGTGCGAAAAGGCGCCATTTTTGATGCGAGGGTGCGTTCTGTCATAGTTAGTGAGTGTAGGTAAGCATTAAACACCCAGATGGCAAAGCGTAAAATCCCACCTCCAAACCTGACAGTCCAGTAGACCCTCAGGCAGTGTTCCTCCCTTCTGGATCCGCGCTGGCATTTGCACACTTGAAGGGGGCGATGGCGCTGCAAGGAGTTCTGAGCCTCCAGGCACTCATTGCGGGCGTCCGGACCGAGTGGCGAAATGGCTTCCTCGGCCGAGCAGTACTCCAAAAGGTGGTAGAGCACCTTGCACGACTGCTCCTGGATGCAGCCCTGTTCCGCCAGCAGGCAGTCGAAGGAGGCCCGCACCGGCGCGCTACCTGATGGAGAAACGGTCACGCGTGGCTTAGCGGCCGGGTTAATTGTCCCGCTGTTTGCCGGTTACGATAAATAGCTTGTAATTAAGACAACAGATCAAATGAATTGTGCTCTGTGGACACATCAGAGAACTACTCATTATAATAAGCCCAAGGAAGATTAAATTGAAAGCTCACCAGTGTTCTTCATTTACAATATGGCCGTAAAACATTGCAAGCGGGTGGGCTGATTGGATTGATTGACATTCGGTAGAGGGCGGGGGGCCTAGCCAAAGCTTTTGGAGGGCTTCCAACAAAGTAGTCAGCTAATATAACAACAGCGGCCAAACGCAGGAGCTCGATGGCAAAGGGAGCGCATTCTTCACCGAAATACAGTGATACCTTGGCTTACGAGCTGAATTGGTTCCCAGACCAAGTGTGGAAGGTGTAAAGTGTGTGTCCCAAAAATGTATTTCCCATTGGTAACCATTAAAATGAGAATAATGCGTTCCTAGGTCCCCATAAAACACAGGTGTCAAAGTCAAGGCCCGCGGGCCAAATCCGGCACGCCACATCATTTTTTTTCGGCCCGCAAAAGCAAATCAAACTTGTTAAATTCCATGATGATTGCTAAAATCTGAGCCAAAATTTCATATTTTTGGATGTCAACCACAATAAAAGTCATTATTCTTGACTTCAGATTTCAAAACGAGTTATTCATTAATTTGCTGTGTGCTCTATATGTAATATTTGAAGGGATTTAAACATTCTAATGGGTTCCCCAAATTCATAACGGCCCTCGAGAGGAAACCATAACTACAATGTGGCCCACGGCAAAAAATGACTTTGACACCCCTGCCATAAAACATAATTTTCTACTTTCTAATTTTCTAAGTCTTTAAATGGTTCATTATACATCATTGCCAAGTCGTTTTGACTTCTCCAGTCTGTCCTAAATTTGAATACATATCAGAATCAGAATGCCTTTAATAGTCCCTGATTCTGTTATGTATTCAAATTTAGGTATAATGTTTATATTTCGGTATTTAGGTATACAGTTATACCTTGGCTTACGAACTTAATTGGTTTCCCAGAAAGTGTGTGTAAGGCGAAAAGTGTGTATTCCAAACATTAATTTCCCATAGAAAATCATTAAAATGAGAATATCCGTTCCCAGGTCCCCATAAAACATAATTTTCAACTAAATAAGCCTTAAAACTACACAAAATATACCTTATTTGATGTATAATAAATGTGCTATGGTATTATAATTAAAGAAATAAACTGTACTATATAATAAAGTCGTTTGTGGTGGTCGTTGATGGTTTGATGGAATGGAGTGAACTTTTCTTTTCTGATTAGGTTCGTTTTATTTTGGGGAGTCTGTATTGTCAGAATTCTGGACTTTAGGTGGATGGTCATTTTGTCCGAACAAAGAGGTGGCGTACCCCCTGGAGTCAATACCATCACCACTGATCTTTTCGGAAAATTACAATGATCATTCGGAATACAGCAAGTTGTTTTCATGTCATTTATATTAATTTAAGAAAGCATTAATTGCTGGAATTATATTTTGCAGTAATGTACAACACAGAGAAGCGTTTCTATCAATTTCAAAAAAAAAAAAAACGAGTTGAAAGCGCTCTCAGGGTGCCGCAGGGCATATCAACTGTAAATTGCTAATGCAATAAGCCTTTCGCTTTGTCCCCCCTGCCACCCCAAGGATTAAATAATTTAATCATCAAATGAAGGCACAACTTTGAAAACTATAAATAAGATAACTCTAAAAAAACAATCTAGACAAAGTTATTCCAATTTTATAGACTCACTGAATGCTGATTACATATTTGTGAACAAAGCATCAACATGAATATTTTTCAGTTGCTGCCGCATTTAACCTGGCTTTGATTTAACACGCGAGCTATTTATGACATAAAGTAATTGCATATAATAATAATAATAATAATAATAATAATACATTTCATTTATAACCGCCTTTCAAAACTCGCGAGGTCACTTTACAGTCAGAGGATAAGTTTTCTTCTGTGGGTGAGCAGCGGCAGCCACACGCGCCAGTGTTCACTCAACCCGGAAGTAACGCAAAAAGATAGAAAGCTAGCTAGCTAGCTAATAGATACATGAATAATAATAATAATTCATTTCATTTATAAGCACCTTTCAAAAATCTCAAGGTCACTTTACAGTCACAGGATACAGTCGCTAATAGGTAGCTACCTAGCCAGCTACATTGCTAAACGATAGCTAGCTAGACAGCTAGCCAGCCAGCTAATAGATAGCAAATAGATAACATCTATTCCGTATACAGAAGCAACCCTACTTATGAACATTCGAGTCACGAACAACAATACATATTACCATTTTTGTAGTAACACATAGTAGTATTAAATCGTAGTAGTATTCTCTCCAGTTGTCCATGTACATATCTTTATGGAGCATATATTTGATTAAATGTTTGTTTTTCAGTACAAACCAATACAGGTTACTTATACAAGCCTTATACATACTCATATAAACATTACACATAGTTATATAAGCCTTAAACATACATTCCATACAAAATATAGCACTGAAGCAACTTACAAACAAATTATGAACAACTTATGAACAATTTCACCTTACAAACCACCATTCAGAACATATCTCGTTTGTAAGTTGGGGAGCATCCGTATTTGGAAAACTTTTATACGTTCATACATTATATTTGGAAAACCTTTTTCATTAATTGACGGTGCACCTTATATATAACTTTAAAATTCTTCTTTATACATTTAAAGCTATCCATAACTTTGCCCCCCATACCTATCTAACCTTGTTCAAATTTCTATTCCCTCTCGTTCCCTCACATCCTCTTCCTCCCTCTACCTCTGTGTGCCCCCTGCCCGTCTCAGCACGATGGGGGACAGAGCTTTCAGCGGCTCTGCCCCCAAAGTCTGGAACTCACTTCCTCCCAACATTTGTAACATCGATTCCCTTCCCACCTTCAAGTCCCATCTCGAAACCCACCTATTTAAAATTCCATTTTCTGTGAAGCCTTATCTCTTGTATTTTATTTATTATTGTATCTATGCTTATCTGTAACTATAAAGTGTCCTTGAGAGCTTTGAAAGCCGCTTGAAATAAAATGTATTATTATGTATTGTATTCTATGTATTGTATAATGTATTATTATATATAATGTATTATTATTATATATATAAAAAAGTTTGAAAATACACTATTCATTGGGGGGTGTGCCTTATACACCGGAAAATACGGTCATTGATTCACTACCAGACGATGTGCAAAACTGTGTCCATTTCAGTGCCAGGGTTTTTTGTTTAACATAAACGTTAAACATACATTCCATACAAAGTATAGCACTGAAGCAACTTACGAACAAATTCACCTTACGAACGACCGTTCGGAACATATCTCGTTCTTAAGTTGGGGACCGTTTGTAGTTCAAAATGAAAACATTCCGACAAATATAGTTTGAATGTGAATCTGAATTGAGCAACCTGGCTTGAATATAATTGGCCTCGATCGCAAGATTGGAAAAACAGCTGCATGAAAGGCATAGCAGGTGTAAAGTGAATGAAACCAAAACGACAAACAAAGCTCCATTAACACCGATATGTGGCTGCGTGTTTGTCGACAAGCGCGCAGAAACCTCCCCGGACATTAACATATAGATTACGCGCCCAAAAACACACCAACGTAGCATTGTGCTAAGATTGGTCACACACTTTGATTAAGTTGCTAGCAACCGGCTGGGCAAAAGCGCAGCTGCCATCCCCGTACCGCCGCCGTCTATTTGGTAATCTCAGACGCCACATGTGGTCCAACGTCTCACTCACGCATGAAATATATCATAAACAGAGAAGGCTACGGTTTATTGCCGCTGCAGGAAACCTGCCGTGGCACCGCAGGCCGCGGCGGGGAAGAAACGATCGTCGGCTAGTAAAAAAACTAAACGAAAAAAAAAAAAGCTTATCTTATCCAAATGGTTGGATTCCGAGATCATTAAGACGCATGCTGCGCATCGTTGTTAAATCCATGAAAACGCAGAGTGTATCTGATAGATATAAAATCAACACATACAACCAAATCGTGCTCATTGATTAACTCAAAATCTCTCAAGTCCGCAAGGCAAAAGCGGCGTCGGAAGAAGAACCGGGGGGGGGGGGGTGAAATATGGTGATATGCCCCCCCCCCCTCCCCATAATCCACTCTATTGATTTCTCACTGGGGTGATTAATACGCTCTGCGCAGGAAAATTTGATGAAGGTTCACAAGCGTTCACGAGAGACCGCGCGCCAACGCGCTAACGTTCACGGGCAAGTGATTGGCTGTGGCCAATTTATCTTTCAGCCATTCAAAAGGCGTGCGATGGATGACCGAGCGACCACGCTGCCGGCCAATAATTGGAGATGAGAGGAGAGTGTGTGGCGAAGGAAGATGAAGTCTGCTGGGAGACGGACGGGGGGAGGAGGGGTGAGGGGAGTGTGACCAAAAGAAAATTCCCGCATGGAAGTCACACCGCGGGAGGAGGCGACGAAAGGGAAAAGTTGGATACGACCCGTGTGAGGTGCTTTTCAGACGTCTGCGTCTAAGAAATTGAGAGATTTTCGTTGTAAAGTCATATTTATTAGATGCTAGAGATACTTATTGATCACACTTAACTCATTCACTGCCACTAGTGCAAAAATGTGTCCACTCCAGTGCCAGGGTTTTTGTCATTTTCACTCACATTCCAGGAGCCACAGCATATTGAGTTTTAGGACTACATAAACATTCAATGAAGCGTAAGAAACTTTATACTCTCTTGTTTCATCTGAAAAAAAGAGTTAATTCCTAAAGTATACGTATCTTGTGTTATCCGAGATCGAAATGGGGGCGGCTGTCCAAAATACAATGCAATACATACATATTGGTTTATATAGCGCTTTAACAACAGCAGGCTGAAGCTGTAACAAAGGGCTTTACATGGACAACTAACATATACAGGAAATAAAGCAGTCACAAAGATATTAGAGCGCACCAATGAGTAAAAGTAAGATCAAGTGAGAATCATGCTGCGTCAAAAGAGTAAGAATTCAGCGTAAGAAACCTTAAACACTCTTCTTTCATCAGAAAAAAAAGTTAATTCCTAAATGATATGGGTCGGGAGTTATATGGGCTTGAAATGAGGGCAGCTGTCCAAATACAATGCAATACATACATATTGGTTTGTATCCTTTTGAAAGGCGCTTATAAATGGAATTTATTATTATTATTATTATTATTATTATTATTATTATTATTATTATTATTTAACAACAGCTAAAGCTGGTACAAAGCATTAAAGTGGGAAAAAATGGGGAATAAATGGAAAAAAAGGGTTAAGTCCTAAATTATATGGGTCTGGCGTTATATGACCTTGAAATGAAAATTACATGCATACATATTTGTTTATATAGCGCTTTAACAACAGCTGAAGCTGTAACAAAATGCGAACATGGAAAAAAGGGAAATGCTGCCCCCTTGTGGAAAGGAAACAATATTGCCAGAGGTCTGACCAGCTCTTTATCGGCCCCCAAGCAAGAAAAACCAAAACCCAAACCAATTCAGGAATGGCGCTCTACATCAATGGCAGTGAATGAGTTACCAAAAAAAAAGGGTTTGGGGACTTTCAAACACATTTTTGTCACGGGCCACATTTTGCTTACTCAAACCGTATCAAAAAGTCAACAATAACTGTTGATCCGACTGTTCTTTCAGCTCCTATCGTGCTTTCGTGGACCACGTAAAATGATGTGATGGACCAAACCTAGCCCTCTGGCCTTATGTTTGACATTTCCAAATATAAAATTTTAGTTAATGTGACTTTCAAAACACAACGAGCATTACTTTTATGTTTATTAACACATTTCTAGAAGCTAATGGGGTGGACTAGTTACACTCAGCTTTTATTTACACCACCACTTAGCATGACGCAACCATAACATCAACGAATTATAATCACAACCCGTAATGTATAAAAATAATGCAGTGACTATACACGTACGCGAGCTCTTGAATACATGTAAAAGGTCCGGCGGGCGCATTGAGCAAATGAGACGACTCACTTGACGGACTATCGTGCAAATTAAAACTAAGTACTGGCATTAGTGTACAGTTAATGGCATGTTAATGTAAGGACAGCGATTGACCCGCAGGAAGCGGCAAAGAGGCACCAGTACAATACGCTACCATCATTTTCCTGCCAAAAAATGGAGTCTTTTGGATGTCATTCAACACAGTAAATTAAAAGACATCGCTAGAGGGGCGAAAAAAATAAAATACAAATTAGCCTGAGCAGATGGCAAATGACAGAAAGGTCTTGAAAGTTGTCCAATCGCCATATGACTGACCCCCCACCCCCCTTTATGTTATGCCAACGATTAAAATGCATTTATTCCCCGACCGGTATTAAGCATTCAAACACGTCGGCGTTACTTTTGGAGTGCGTGAAGGATTTTCACTTTGTGTTAACAGCCGCGAGGGAATTA
The DNA here is from genome assembly GCF_051943395.1 of Hippocampus bargibanti. Taxonomy (NCBI): domain Eukaryota; kingdom Metazoa; phylum Chordata; class Actinopteri; order Syngnathiformes; family Syngnathidae; genus Hippocampus; species Hippocampus bargibanti. The sequence continues at coordinate 13,660,875 of NC_142749.1, forward strand.
ATGAATGAATTAATTGCGTCTGCCGACTTGCCCCTGGACACAGTTGTTTCCTTAAGAAGGATACAGTTGGTTAATCAGCCATAATTAAGAACTAGTGGGAGTCCTTGCTGATGCCGCTCTTTTTCTCGCCGTTTTCGCCGCCAATCAGCTCATTGTCCTGTGACGTCTTTTTTAATTAAACATACGCTTAAAGGACAACCGACACCATTTTTTTGTTTCCTAACTGACATCTGAAAAACTTTTAAGAACATCTAAAATACCCAAAACGCGCAGGCTGATATTTTTTGTCAAAACACCAATAAAAATGAGTGTTCCAAAAGTACTTCAAAATGACCTCGGAGATGCCAAGTTTCAGAGTTCCCGCCCCCTTGTTCGTGACATCACGCCAGGATGTCTTGACTTGCTCTGGAATCAAAACAATGGCTTCAGATGCTTTCTCTTTACTCATCCAGTTCTGAATATGATTCAAATAGTTCCGAAGAGGAAAGCATAAATGTTTGCAATCGATTAAAGAAGTCCTTCCGGATCAATTCGAGCCGTCAGGACTCCAATGTAGCGTCCTAGAAAATGCACAAGATGGCGCCCAAGCTCCATTGGAAATGGGCTGATTTGTCTGCTGGGAATTTGTGTCAACTAGTATCAAATAGTAGTCTTGGTGCAACACACAACGATTCACCATCGCGTTATTTTTGTGTTTTGCTTCTAATTTCGCCATCAACAAGAAGTTTTCAGACCAAACAAAGTACCCAAAATGCATTGTGTGTCGTTTCTCAGTCAGGGGCGTTCCTTTAGTGACGTCACGTCAGGAATCGTCACCAACTCGAAAACAAGACTTCCTAAATATTCAGCGCGAGTCTTAAAACGTAAAATATAGCTATATAAGGTGGAATCTTTTTAAAATACGCTCAGTAGAAGTCATTTGAAGTGATTTTACAAATGATGGACACAACTTCTCCGGAGGCGTCGGTTGTCCTTTAAGCCGGGAAGGCTGCAGCGATTGCCGTGGGCGTCCTCATACACGCTGAACCTGAACTTATGGTTTTATTTAAAAAAAAAAAAAATCATCTTTTTCTCGCCCCATTGTCATTCCGAAGTGACTTTTCAGAATAATTACAAACGGCTCTCGTGATGATGCGACACAGTCCCGCGTCGCTGTAAAAAAACGACAAAAGCAATTTATTGTTAATTCCAAAAGTGACTTCGTCAATCAGTGGGTGAGGATTAGAATCGGATAATTGGATCTTGTTAGATTGAGCGTTTGTACTGAATGACACCAGGTACGAAAGGGCACGCTGAAAACACGCAAACTGAAAGTTGCCTTCTGTTAATGGATATTATAATGAGTAGACGTAGTTGTTCAACACGTCGTCATCGGTATGAAGGGTTTCATGTGAAGTGAAAAGAAAGAAAACTAACAAGAATCCATCATTTGTTTGGCGAAAGCATTTAAAAAAAACATGTGGGGCAATCACAATTAACTCATTCACGAATTTATTCCAGAATTGAAAATATGATGTACAGCACCATTCCCGAATTTGTTCTTTTTTATTCATGCTTGGGTGCTGATATAGCGTTGGGCCATAACCTCTAACAATGTTCTTCTTTTCCACAAGGGGGAAGCATTTCCCTTTTTTTCCATGTCAGCGCTTTGTTACAGCTTCAGCTGTTGTTATTGCATTGGATTTTGTACAGCTGCCCCCATTTCAAGCTCAGATAACTCCAGATCCATCTAACTTAGGAATGAACTCTTTTAGGTTTTAGTTTTTTTTCGTAAGGTTTCTTACGCTGAATTGAATGTTTATCACTGCCCATCTTTAAAACTCGCCTCATTTGTACTCTTTTGACGTAGAATGATTCACACTTGATCTTAGTTTTACTCACTGGTGCTCTCTACTATCTTTGTGACTGCTTTATTTCCTGTATATGGTAGTTGTCCATGTTAAGCGCTTTGTTTCAGCTAGCTGTTGTTAAAGCGCTATATAAATGAATATGTATATATTGCCTTGTATTTTGGACAGCAGCCCCCATTTCGATCTCAGATAACTCCAGATCCATCTAACTTAGGAATTAACTCATTTTTTTCTGATTAAACGAGAGAGTTTCTTACACTGCATTGAATGTTTATGCAGTCCTAATACTCAATATTCTGTGGGTCTTGGAATTTGAGTGAAAATGACAACAACCCTGGCACTGGAGCGGACGCATTTTTGACATTGTCTGGCAGTGAATGGGTTAAAACGGGTAACACTGAGGAAACAATGTTGCTTTTCTGCTGGTTGAATGGAATTTTCCTGAGTACTCGCAAGCCTGAATGAAAACATATTACGAGGTGATTGGCCTTCCTGCAAAATAAAACAAAACTCTTGCAATCATCGGCCTTGCTCGGAAGTCTCCCCTTTTTTTAGTCGACTTGCTTTCTCCTGATGTTTTGAGCCGCCAGCCTTGACGGAACAAAGGGCCCAGCGTGGGCCGGGGTGTATGTAATGAGGTTCTTAATGCCGCCGATTGCCTGACTGCCTTCGAACACAACACCTGAGAGAAAGGACATTGTGGCCAAATTGATTTTGGAGACAATTAGGTCAAAGCTATAGATACTGAAATTGACCCATCTGCCAGGGACAAGCAATCTCATCTGGCAGGAGGGGGAAGGGGGGGGGGGACATAAGGGGTCCAATCATGTGATTACCATCCGTCAGCCACTATGTCCACTTTTGTCTTTCAGCCACTGACCTCACCGAGGTGGCCCACCGTTGCCCCCTCCCCTCCTCCCTGCCTCATCCCCACACCCTCAACCAATGTGACACCATAAATCCAGCAGCGCCGCCCCTTTATTCTCATCTTCATGTTAATTTGCATGAGCGTCCAAATGGTTGATATTTTGGTCAAGGCCTTTTCCTCCAAGTGACCATCAAAAATAACAAATATACTTGTTGGTCTGTGTAAGCTCTGTTGTACAGGAGTGGTCCATCGATGAAAAGGTTTCTTCTGTACTCCTTTGAAGGTGTCGGACAAGATGCTTCTTCAGCGAACTAAAGTCTTACTGGTAGTTTCGGCCCTATATATATGTCCCTACTGTCCAGATGTGGCGGTGCCGGACTTTGCTATGATAGGTCCCTGCTCTCAGGTTGGGGGGAGCAAAGGACTACTCCCTGCAGTTACACTTATTGCTTCTATTGTCCTGACTGACGACGGACCTGATTGCCCTATTTGCCCTTGTATCACCTAATCAGCATAACAATGAGGTTAAAATCTTAGCGAAAGAACATAGGTGGTTTGAAAGGGGAGTAAAAGAAGCGATTTTCATAAAACAGCTAAATCCTTCACTAAACCGATATGGTGGTGTGAGGTTACATTTGGATCGTTCGTACAACGGAGTGCTTAGGCAACATAGGATTAGTTATGCTGATGAGGTGATACCAGGGCAAATAGGGCAATCAGGCCAGTTGTCAGTCAGGACAGTCAGGAAGTAATCAGTGGAGCCGCAGGGAGTAGTCCTCTGCTCCCCTCAACCTGAGAGCAGGAAACTATCATAGCAAAGTCCGGCACCGCCACATCTGGACAGTATGGATATACAGTCAAACCTCGGTTTTCGAACGTCTCGGTTCTCATCCATTCGGTTTTCAACCAAAAAAGTCATATTTTTTATGCCCCGGTATACAACCGAAATTTGGTTCTCAACCAAACTGAGTGCATCTGAATGCATCACTCGACTACCCTCCGCTTCCTTATACGTCACTTCCTTATGTCACGTCTTCCTCATTGTGACCGACGCATTAATATTGTTGTTGTTTTATTTTTGCGACTATTTGGTTAAGATCTCCTGAATAGTATGGTTTTAAAGCAAGCAGAGGATAGTTTGAAAAGTTAGTGTGCCCTGTGTTTGCCCAAAGACAGCTGGGATAGGTGCCAACACGCCACGTGGCAAAAAGAAAATTGGTGAAAATAAAAGTTTGATTTTATAGAATTTTACACATGACCTGCTCTATTATTAAGTTTTTATCCGGTTTATGCGATGAAATAGTTAAAATGTTGTTTTCTAGACTTTGAACGGATTAAGATTTTTTACATTGATTTTAATGGAAAGTGCGGTTTCGGTTTGAACAAATCGGTTTTCGAACAGGTTTCTGAAGCGGATTATGGTCGAAAACCGAGGTATCATTGTATATAGGGCCGAAAATACCATTAAGACTTTGGTTCGCTGACTTTGGATAAGAAGCGAAACGTCAGACACATTGAATCCCTTCCATTGGCATCTATGTGTGTATAAAATTTTAATGATTAATGCATCTCAGATGGAAGTAAGGGAAGTGCTAAAATCATAACCAGCTAAAAGTGCTGGCTAGGATTTACCGTACTCCACGCATGCCTTCAAATAATTACCGAAGATGTATGGGGTGTGTATTTTGTTTTCGCAGACGGACGTTTTTTTCTGGAGTCACATGCAATAATAAGAGTATTATTGCTGAAATAAAACATTGTCAGGCTCCAAAATGATTTCCCCTCCAACCCATTATGCAAAATTATGTTAGCCATTTTATGGCAAAATATCTATTATTTTGGTTTGATCATGAAACAGCAAATAGAGAGCAAGAATTGGATATATGTCAGATTTAAAAAAGTAAACTTTATTAACTCATTTACTGCCAGACATGTGCTAAAATAATAATAATAATAATAATAATAATAATAATAATAATAATAATAATAATAATAATAATAATAATACATTTCATTTATGAGCACCTTTCAAAACTATCAAGGACACTTTACAGTCATTGGATATTTTTTCTGCGGGTGAGCAGCGGCAGCCACACGAGCCAGCGTTCACTCAACTCGGAAGTAACAAAGTAAAATAATAATAATAATAATAATAATAACAATAATAAGATAATAATAATTATAATAATAACATTATATGACAACACAAAGACACAGAGAGGCATTCATTCTTCAGCACTTTCTGTACCCTCTTTGTGACATGAAGCAGTTCTAGATGAAAGAGGAAATGATTAAAGCGTCCTAATAATAATAATGATAATAATGATAATGATAATTATAATGATAATAATGATCCGACGTAAAAGCTTGGCCAAAACGAACATGCGAATCAAACCTCTGAAGGAGGACACTGATTCGCTGTGGCGACCCCTTGAAGGGAAAAGCCGAAAGGAAAAGAAGAAGAAGATAATAATGATAATAATAATGATGGTAATAATAATAAGTAATAATAATTATTATTATTATTATTTAACAACCGCCAAAGCTGGTACAAAGAGCTAAAGTGGGACAAAATGGGGGGAAAATGGGAAAAAAAGAGTTAATTCCTAAGGTACATGAATCTGGAGTTATCTGAGCTTGAAATGGGGGGCGGCTGTCCAAAATACAGTATAATACATGCACATTGATTTATATAGCTCTTTAACAACGGCTGAATCTGTCACAAAGCGTTAACATGGACAAAAGACAAATGATTGTGGGAAGGAAAAACAATGCCAGAGGTCTGGCCAACGCTTTCTCGGCACCCCCGCCCCCTCCCGCAAAAAAAAAAAAAAAAAAAATATCTGGGTTTTGGTCATATTTTCAATTGTGAATGGCAGTGAATGAGTTAAATGGTGGCACAACAATGGTGTCGAGAGGCCCTTCCAAATTTTTGGGGAGTGAAGTCCTTATCTCCGATGGATAAATGATTTGCTATTTAGTCCTCAATTTGTACAAGCAAAGAAAATTGCTATCTCTGAGCCAGTGGGCCTTTGAGAGGTAGAGCACAGTTGCGCTGGCTCTAATCAGTTTTCATGCACGTCGCCCACAGAGACAGCTCCGCCGACAGACACACGACGAGGCAGAGCGGAGCGCAACCGAGGAACTTCGAGAGCGGCAGCGAAGGACCACTCTCGGAATCAACAATTGCCTCACAAAAAGGACTACAACAGACCCTGTTGTCTTGTCTTGATGAACTCTAACCCCGGAAAGCAGCGCTACATCATCACTCCTCTGGCCTACAGCGGGGCTGCCTCCGTCCGGTGTGGCATCCAGCACTCTGCCGTTTTTCTGTCAGGCTTCCTTCACGGCGCCAAACTGTGATGTGCCATATGCTTTCTTGGCAGTGATGGAGACATTCTGTTTGGCAAAATTGCACCGACGTGCGCCACTCGCAATCAAAATGCAAAGCACTTTGGGTGAGAAAAACGCTTTCCTTTGTATCACAAGAGAGTCAAACGGCTCACGTCAACCTGTGAGTGAATGAATCTTTCATAAATGGGGATTCGAAAATATGGTCCATGGCAAAAAAAAAAAATCAACAATTTGTGGCTTAAACTATCCTCAACTATAAAAGTCATTTATCTCCCCAGCCAAAAAGTTGAGTTGCACATCAATGCCTCAAGATGGCGGCAAAACAATCCCAATGAAGCTCCTCAATCCACTCCCACATAGTTGCCTGGTCAATGTGATTTACTGGAATCAATTCCAAGGTCAAAATGTCATCATCACCCGAATCTCGGCAAATGTCATCGATGTAAATGAAATGGCAAACTCAACCGAATGCTAAATTGATACCTGCTATGCCTCAAGTAACTTTCATTTCATTTAATGTAATGTAATTTATTTTAACTAATTTATGGTTTTATGTATGTATGTATGTATGTATGTATGTATGTATGTATGTATGTATGTATGTATGTATGTATGTATGTATGTATGTATGTATGTATTTTTTTCTTGTCTAGCTAGCTCTACTTAGCTAGGTAGAGCTAACTAGTTCTATCGAGCTTGCACTATCTATCGAGCTAGTTATTATTATGTTTATTCATTAGCATATTTTTCCTTGTTTATGTATTTATTTATTTGTTAATTTTTTAATTGTCTATCGAGCTATCTAGCCAGCTCTACCTAGCTAGCCCTATCTAGCTAGCTCAATCTAGCTAGCTCTACTTATCTAGCTCTATCTATTTAGCTATTTTATTTGTTCATGTATTTTTTCTTATTTATGTATGTATGTATGTATGTATGTATGTATTATTGTATGTATGTATGTATGTATGTATGTATGTATGTATTTATGTATGTATGTATGTATGTATGTATGTATGTATGTATTTCTTTAATTGTCTATCTATCTAGCTCTACCTAGCTAGCTCTATCTAGTTAGCTCTACCTAGATAGCTCAAGCTAGCTCTAGCTAGCTAGCTCTATCTAGCTATTTATTTGTTTCTTTATTTGTTTGTGTATTTTTTCTTGTTGATGTATTTTTTTGTCTATCTAGCTATCTAGCTACCTTGCTAGCTCTACCTAGCTAGCTCTAGCTATATAACTAGTTATTTATTTAATCCTCATGTTTTATCTCTGTGTGACGGCGTTAGACCAGATGTTATTCCATCCTGAGATGAGCGCAGGCCAGTTGATGTGCCAGAGGGAGGGCTGCGGCGCTGTAGGAGTGCTCACAGCCGACCTCAATCACGGCAATTAAAACGGGTCTTCCCATTCCTTTTCAATGTGCACTCAAAGGGAGCACATCTGCGCCTTGAATTGGCCAATCAGAGACCCCCCCCTCAAAAAAAACACACACACAAAAAAAACTTATCATTCGTGTGCTCCTTCAAGAACAGTGCCATCCACTCCAGTGGGATAATCTGAAAAATATAAAAAATGATGATTTTGAGAGCAGTTTTTTTGCTACAACACACTCTCGCCTCAAGATGGCGCCAAGGCAATACCCATGAAGCTCCTCAACTCACTCCCACATAGTGCATGGTCAATTAATTTTACTGTAATCCATCCATTCTTCAAATACCGCGTAGAATAATTGCTCAGGATATTCTTTTAAAGATGTCCAAGCTAACTTTGTGGCCAGTGAAGTAAAATAATTACATTTTCCTCGCTTTATCGGTGAAGTTTCAATTAAACAACCCCGTCATCCACAAAGCTGCGTTTTTGGCAATTGACTTTTTTTTCTCGATACAAGTACGATAATCCAAATGATTTTTTATTTTTTTAACGACATCGCATGCTTGAAATGATGATCCATCCTTTTATTTTTCATCTCGTCTCGCTGATGTCCAGTGGGCGTGTTGCCAGTTCAATCTTTGTGTGCAGTCGGCCAAAACACAACCCAGTTGCAGGCTCTGCGCTTTGGAACCAAGACAACGGGAACGTGGCGTGTTAAACACTCGCCAATAAAAAAAAAACGACTTGAGCGCCGTATGGAACTTGATGCTCGGGGGGGGGGGCGACTAAAACAGTCACATGACTAACCCAACGGGGTTTTGCAGTGCAGGGGTCAAAGGTCACTCGCTCCCAATTGATATTTTTCCAATATATTTCCAAAATAACTTTACCGTGACGATTGGAAAAGAAAACAACTTGTGCAAACAGTATCCAATTTTGAGTGCCTAAAATGTGTGTTTTCCCCGCTGCGTAGAATCGAGGCTTGCCGCAACGGGGGGAAAGCGGAACGGTGTTTCCGGAGGGCAGAAAAGCAAAGGCTGCATCTGCTGCGTACAGACAGGTGCCATCCTCCTCCTCCTCCTCCTCCTCCTCCTCCTTTTCCTCCTCCTTCGATCTTGAACAGGCACTTTAATGACAACTTTGGCGAGCTGTCGCCCGCGGCTCTGTGGCTCGTCAGCGGTGACAGACATTTTGGGAAAGGCTCCCTCTAAAAGCGCCTCGCTGCCTTTGTTAAGGTGACAGAGTTGCGCGCGGCCAAATGTATTCCGCTCTAAAAATAACATTGCATGAAATGTGATTTCACCGCTTCATCTCTTCTACTGTTTTCTCTTAATACCTGTGAAAGAATACTTCAAATCAGATGATTTCTTTTCCTTTTATTTTTTTGAAAGGAGGCATGAAAGTCTTGTCACTGACAATTTGCATTTTGGCTGGAAGGGATCGACCGACTCTAAATGCGACTTGAAAGAGCCTTTGAACACAAGAATGATGTGGCATTTCCACCTTGGACTCATATTTACAAACAAATAAACAAATAGATAAATATGTATTGAAATATATTTATTTAAACACATTTCATATTTTATATAATTCATACATTGATTTAAATGTACTTTATATTTTTAAATATATTTTGAATATATTATATAAATTTGAATATATTTTATATATTTAAAATATACTGTAAAGAAATAAATACACAGCTAAATAAATAGACTGATGAATACATTTAAATGTTATATTTTTAAAATGTATTGTAAATAAACAAATACACAGTTAAATAAATAGACAAATAAATAAAGACATAAATCAATAAAAAATAGACAGATAAATAAAATAACTAAATAAATAAATACAATTTAATACTTTAGATTAAATACTTAGATTCATACTTTTAGATTAAATATAGTTTACACAAATAAATAAATGTTATATTTTTAAATATATTTTAAATAAATACATAGACAGACAGATAAATAAATACATGTAATTATATTTTATATTTTTAAATATATTTTAAATAAATACACACATAAATACACAGCTAAAATAAATACACAGATGAATAAATAAATGCATTTAAATATGTTGTTTTAAATATATTATAAATAAATAAACAGTTAAATAAATAGTCAAACAAATAAAGACAAAAATCAATAAAAAATAGACAGATAAATAAATAAATAAATAAATAAATAAATAAACAATTTAATACATTTTAGATTAAATATATTTTACATAAATAAATGTTATATTTTTAAATATATTTTAAATAAATACATAGACAGATAAATAAATAAACGGATAAATAAATAAATCTAATTATATTTTATATTTTTAAATATATTTTAAATAATTAGACACAAATACACAGCTAAATAAATAGACATGAATAAATAAATACATTTAAATATGTTACATTTTTAAACATTTTGTAAATAAATAAATACACAGTTAAATAGACAGATAAATAAAGACATAAATCAATAAATAAATAAATAAATAAATAAATAAATAAATACATTTTAGATTAAATATATATATATATATTTTACGTAAATAACTAAATCTATTTTTAAATATATTTTAAATAAATACATAGACAGATAAATAAATAGACAGACAGTTAAATAAATACATCTAATTATATATTTTATTTTTAAATATATTTTAAATAAATAGTCAGATACATATACATACACAAATAAATAGACAGACAAACAAATAAATAAATAAATATATTTTATATTTTCAATAAATAAATAGACATAAATAAATACATTTAAATATTATAAATAAATCTAAATAAATAAATAAATATAAATGAATAAATGAATGAAAATAAATAAATACATGCATTGCACATAACGCTGTGTTGCTTTAGAATGTTGGCAAATTTCTTGACAATATTACAATTTGAGACCAAAAAAAAGCTATGTCCACCATATGTTTCTGCAAATGACACTCGGAATGGTGGAAAATTGTCAAATTCAAAGTTACCTCGATGACCTCTAGGATGAAAGTTCTAGAAAAGAAAAAAACAAAGCTGCGTATACCTTAAAGCAGGAGCGAGCTTTCGGAATAATCTTATTAGCGGCCTGACACGACATTATCCACAAAGCAATTCAATTGTCCCTCCTGTCCGTCAAATCGGACCCGATCATCTGGTCAATAAAGTCACATTATGAGATTTTAGATGTTTTCAGAAAATGGTGTGTGAATGCGGAGCCTGAGGACAACATATACACACACACACAAAACCTCATCAAAATAATGAGTCTGATCGCCGTGAGCTATGAAGAAGACCCATAAAGCAATTTTTCTTCTTGTATGAAATCAACAGGCATTTATGCGCCACTGCGGGGCTGCTTTTCAGCCACAACAACTTTACCGACTTGATCATTTGAAGCCACATTTTCCAAATAAAAAATCACCCAAATGTACTTCATATCGCACCTAAAATTGCACCCATCCTGCCCCCCATTTCATCCTAAAGTATTTGCCCAATTTAATCAAGCCAAGTGCCCCGATTGATGACGTGTCATAAAGCGCTCTCTTATTTTACTACTATTAAGTGGCGAATCTTGCAATTTCTGACATCATATGAAATCCTCTCGGCAATCACCATCTAATGCACACGTTCTGTATCCATGTCGTTGATTTACACGTGTGCTAATGGGAAGAAAAAGCCACCCCCCTCCCCCTTCTTAAAAGTGGAAACACCAGATAAGTGAGATGTCTCCATGATGTGGGAGCATCCAATCAATATGTGCTGGATGGCCACCATCCCCTCCACCCCCCCATCGTCGTTCCATTTTGGAACAGGTCCAAAGAAAGAAGAAAGAAGTGGACCCATGATGTCATCCGCATGTAAACTCTGCTGCTTGGGAAATGAATTGCAAATGGCCTTCATGGGAGCATTTTGTCAGCCGAAAGGTTCCACTCCAACCTGGACGGCCGCGCAAGTGCATATATTAGGTGGAATACAGATAAATAGCTATTAGGCTGGATGTGATTAAATAGGCTTCATTTTTCTTGACCAATTGTGTTAGCATGTGTGAGACAGTCCTTTTTTTTTACTCTTGACAAATGCTTCCCTTTTCCCTGTACACCCCCCCCCCCAAACCCACACAAACCCACACACCCCTTTTCACCTCCCTCCCCCACACACTGTTCCTTTAAAAGCATTTTTTACCAACCGCATTTCATATGATGCATTTACAAAAATGCAGATAGCAGCAGTTCTTAATTACTCTCTTGTCATAAAAAGCACTCACGGTGTACAATATTGCAATATTCGCATTAAGTCCACAGGAGACAAATTTCATAAAATGCATTCAAATTATTAGTTTTAACACTTTGCACCGGATCCCCAAAATATATGCAATACTATATATATATATATATATATATATAATACACTATATGATGTACACAGTGTATATACACAATATGATATAAACAGTATATATATATATATATATATATATATATATATATATATATATATATATATATATCTTACGTACAGTATACAGTGCATCTATATATCGTGTATATATATTATGCATACAGTATATATACACTATATATACTGTGTATATATAGTGTATATATACTGTGTATAGTATATATATATATATATATATATATATATATATATATATATATATATACTATATATACTATATATACTATATATACTATATATATATATATATATATATATATGTATATATAGTGTATATATACTGTGTATATCATATAGTATATATATATATATATATATATATATATATATATACTATATATACTATATATACTATATATATATATATATATATATATATATACTATATGATATACACAGTATATATACACTATATATACACAGTATATATAGTGTATATATACTGTATGCATAATATATATACACGATATATAGATGCACTGTATACTGTACTGTATGTAAGATAGATAGATAGATAGATAGATAGATAGATAGATAGATAGATAGATAGATAGATAGATAGATAGATAGATAGATAGATAGATAGATAGATAGATGTCACTTTTACAAACACAACTTCATGACGGGATTTAATGAATGAGTGAGCAGGGTTGTTGTCTCTCATTTGTAATTAACACAATCATTCATTAATGAATTTATAGTTGCAATCACATGCACGTGTTGTGTTTTTCTGATTCCGTCCAAATAACAGCGCACACTGTATGGAAAGTAAACATTTCCCAGAAATGTGACAATTTGAAATGTATCTCAAGGTGCTTACCGTGGGAGAAGACCTGAATCAGGAGTCCGATCAACATCATCTCGTGCGTTGACATCGGATACTTTTGAAGAAGACCGTCGAGCGTCTACAAACTGCTTCCAAATGCGAGCGTGCGAGCCTCTCGTCCTGTGAAGATGACGATGAGGAGGCGTCCTGGACGCGCACTCGCTTGATCGGACGGCCAGGTAAGAAATGCACAAAAGTTGGCCAACAGCAACACCGCGAGCGCGACCGAGCGAGTAGCGACGTCGAGCGGCGAGCGCTACTGGTGGCGGCGCGCAAATTCTCGCGATCTTTGCTCCTCCATCCGCGTCTCTTACGTCCGTCCGCGCTTTGATTAATCGAAATGTCCAAAAAAAGAGGTCCCAAATGCTCCCCCTCGCAAGTTCTCATATGTGTGGCTCCACACTTGTCCGCTCGCCGAAATGGGACGAGGCAAAGCTCGCGTCTCCTGTTATGATAAGGGGGTCACGTGACGGGCCCCTGGAAAAGGACGAATAATCCCGTGAGTTGCTCCAAATGTTTCCCGGGGGGGAACAGCTGTTCGCGCTGACATGGCGAGATGGACAGCTGGGGATGCTCAATGACAGCGAGGTGGAGGTAGATTTGAAAGACATATTTACCTGCTGGTTTTAAAATTTCACAACTTGAGTTGAAGACGAGTTTAATGAGTCATAATATTAGATACAATGGAATCAATCGCTGAAACAAACGCACCTATTTGCTGATTTTGAGATGAGGCTAATGCCATGTCGAATACTGATTGTATTATTGCTTTGTTGATATAGTTATCATATTTATTTATGGTTTTGTTGTTCTGTGTATTGGTCTTTTAATTGTAAAGAGTCCTTCTGTGTTCAGAAAGGTGCTTGTAAGTTAAATTATTAGTATTGGTATTAGTATTAGTATCGCACGGCAAGGAACTATGTTGAAGTTAGTTGAGGAGTTAGCTGCCACATCCCTCTTTGGGGGTTGGATTGGATTAGATTTTAATCATCTCGTCGTGGAGAAATAATTTATATTTCACAGCAGCAAAGTTATAAAATGAAGAGGAAAGGAAAGGAAGAGGTAGAAAAACAAAATACAGGAGTTGCTGTAAAGGCAGCCACTCTCACGGCGCCATCTTGAAGTCACAACAACATTAAACAACTAAATAACAAATAATCTGACAACACAAAACACATTTTAGGAACTTTCTACGCCCTCTGTTGTATGAGGCAGATCTATCTGAAAGAGGAGAAGATTAAAGTGTCCTTTTCACCAGTGCATCGGGGACTTCATGGTAAAATGTGCATGACTGCTATAAACTCAATGTTAAAAGCAAACAAGAAGCCGTAGCATCCATTGACAAAAAGAGATTGTCCCGTGTAAATTCGCTTCCATTCCAAGCCGCGACAGTTCGACATACAAACCATGATGGCATCTTTTAAGATTTATTTGCCATTTTATGTCATATTTACAGTATCTTCTTTGTCAAATTATGTTTCGATTTCGTTTTGCAAGTCATGTAAATTGTTAAGAATGAAACTTAAAAAAGTGAAATCAATGGGTGTAGTAGTGCTGCCTCATAATGAAGTTACCTCTTCATTTTTTTTCAACCTACGATTTAAGGAAGCTCATACACTAACTCACATAACACAAAAAACGTAGTTATACATTGTTTCTGACCAAAGATTTAAAAAATAGTTAAATTATATACATTATTATATGAATCAATATGTGTCGTATCGTGTCGTATCGTATCGTATCGTATATATACAAAGTAACAGGGTATGTGAAATACATTCTTAGTATCTGTATTTTACAACACTAGTGGGTGATATTAATTAATAAATGAAACATGTTTCCGGCCCTGCCTACCTCGCTTGCGAGACCACTGCGGACCCCGTAGAAACGTTTTTTTTTTTTTCATATCAGCCCTTAGCAGGATTGGGACTGTGAAATCTTTACTTTTCCCACTGCTGCAGCAGCTCGCCTGTGGCTTGGTGTCCTTTTTGTCATCACGGAACGACATGAAAATAGAATTGCATCGCGCTGTAAATATTGACTGTTTTTCATTCACTAAGGAAGACAATGATCGTGCAAGCCTGTTGGAATGGGATCTTGGTTTATTAAAAGATCAGCCCCCAATGAAGTCTCATAACAGATTGAGATGGCGGATTCCATTACAGCAGAAATGCATGTGTCACCTGTGGCTTAAAAAAAAACAAAAGTCTGCATATTTCTTCATTACTCGGTCATATTTGTAGTATTTCTGGAATCACTCGTCATTGAAAAATGAAGGTAATTCTGCATTAGCATGTGACTTCAGGACGATACTTGACTTTGACATTGTTGACCTAGATGCTTGAGTGACAAAAAGAAAAAAAAATGCCATTAACAAAACACCTTTCCACCTGAAATGAAAATTTAAGTCACGCTATTATGATATCTCGCGTACATGTTTGTTTAAAAAAAACGCATTTATTACACGGCATTCAAATTGCTCATCTCCTTGAGACGAGTGTGATTTTAATATATGGCAGCACTGCCCTCTAACGGCCGACATTGTAAATTACACAAATAATAATTATGCATTTTATTTACAGGCGCCTTTCAAAACACCAAATGACACTTTACAATCAAAAAGAACCATGGAACAATAAACAACAGTACAATAAAACCATGAATAAAAAATATAAATAATAAAAATAGCAGATTAAACTAAACTGTGAATGCGATTTTAAACAAATGGGTTTTGAGACTACAGGATTCAGAATTGTATGATTAGGTGGCCTAACAATAATTATAAAACGACGTTTCTGGAGCTCTTGTCATTGCACAGGCATGGCAGGAGTCCATCATGTGAAAGCCATTTTAAACATAAGTATAATTATCACGTGAAAGCCATTTTGAACATATGTATAATTGTACAGTGAATGCATCATTTGAACATTTTGTTGACAAGTCGACATTAATAAATAGGGTGGAATGTTTTATCATTCCATAAAAACATAACACGCCACATAGAATTGGATTTGTACAGTATTGTTTAAATACAGTACTCATAATTTAGTGTCATTGCCTGTTTCAAAAAAACATCACGTTTGAAAACAAAATGTCCCCGATTACGTTCCAGCATGTGTGTAGACATGACAGTCGCGTGGCATTCAAGAACACTGAAGGTGACACCTCTCCGACATTCAGTAACCTAAGATGTCAAATGTCGCATGCAAACACACGACACTGACTGTACAACTTTAATGAACTGTGTGGATTCACTAACTAGAAAATTGGTTTAAAATATAACTAGTAACATTTTTTAAAAAGCATACCACATACGTATGCATGTGTTAATAAATGAGAATGAATTGTAAATCAGGGGAACCGTATCTGGTGTGTTCACAAACAGTAGGAAATAGATGGTAACTTGAGCGCCTTTTTTATGTGGCTGAAGCCACCATGTTGGATGTGGAGAGGTCGTTGTCTCATGTCTTTGCCGCTTGCAAGTGTACTTTGCGTTTGTGAAGTTTAGTGATAGACGGATATTTCGTCTATTTAGTTCTTCTCAGCATAACATTTGCATTTTGATTATGTTCTTTTGTTTCGTGAACAGCACATTATAACGACTGGAATTGAGATGAGTTCAGTCCAGAATGCCACATCCAGTATGGGAGACGTGTTGACGTACTGCACCAACGATTCATTCACTCATTGAGGCATCTGGTTTAGGCGTCACCAGGAAACGTTCTGCGTAGGAGGGCGTACATCGAAAGTATTGTGTGTGACGTCAAAGTGCAATTCTCGCGTTATATCGCGAGTTATCGCCGAGATAAATCCGCAACGCGGCTTTCCAATCGGCCATTTCGTCGGTGCAGGCCACAGCCGTAAAGGGCAACGGGGGAAATCCGCATTGTACTGGTTATCTGAAACGCACATCAAGAACATCGCACCATGAGTGAGACAGCTATCTCTTTCGCCAAGGACTTTTTGGCTGGTGGCATTTCCGCTGCCATCTCCAAAACAGCCGTCGCACCCATTGAGAGAGTCAAACTTCTCCTTCAGGTAAAAAAACGTCTTCCGGGAAAAAAGCTGCCTTTTTGACGCTCGCTTGCTAGCTTCCTAGCTTGTACCAATTTGCTAAATGCGGCGTAGATCGTTTGTCTTTCAAATAGATGTTGACAACTCGGACGTTGCCTCGAGAAAAGCACTTTCCTGCCGCTGTGTTGTGTTTTAAATGTCTAGATGGCGAAAGTTATGGTTAAAGGATGTAAGGTCATCACGGGATTGGGTATGACCTACACGAGCCGGCTGCTAATGCTAGCTTCCCTCCGCGTTAACCTTAGCCGGCGTTGCTAACAAAGGACAAACACTTGCAAGCGGCTTGGGGACACCGTGTACGAATGTCCATAAAACGAAATAACCCCTTAAAATCACAATGTTTGATATACCCATGTGTTATTGCGGAATTTGTGCATTTTATAGTCTATTGTATTTTAACCGACAGCCTACCGTAAGCTAACGTGGAAGGCGTCTTGTGGGATGTTTTTATAGTTCTGTCTTGTTATTCTTTCAACCGGGTCGACACGTTTTACATCTTTTTATTTGCCCATTTAGTATTTTCCCGTCCCACTACCAATCATTTTCATCATTCTTGTAAATTGAGCTTAATACAGTACACCCTTATCGGCACATTAAATTCCAGCTGCACGCCGCCTCAGTTTGCCATCGAGCTGATAGCGACGAATAATTATTTGAATAGTGTTAAACGTTGAGATTTAATAGGTAGCAAGGTCGCAACCTTGTCGTGTCGTGCGCTTCTCGCTTAATTGGCTTTGCTCTTACATAACTGATATCTTTCTTCTCCATCCTCATTCCAGGTGCAACATGCCAGCAAGCAGATCACAGCCGATAAGCAGTATAAGGGAATTGTGGACTGCGTCGTCCGTATCCCCAAGGAGCAGGGCTTCCTCTCCTTTTGGAGAGGTAACCTTGCCAATGTCATCAGGTATTTCCCCACCCAGGCCCTCAACTTCGCCTTCAAGGACAAGTACAAGAAGATCTTCCTCGACGGCGTGGATAAGCGCGCTCAGTTCTGGAGGTACTTTGCCGGCAACTTGGCGTCGGGCGGCGCCGCCGGAGCCACTTCCCTGTGCTTCGTGTACCCCCTCGACTTCGCCCGTACCCGTCTGGCCGCCGACGTCGGAAAAGCCGGCGCCGGGAGGGAGTTCAACGGTCTGGGCGACTGTCTGGTCAAGATCTTTAAGTCCGACGGTCTGAGGGGCTTGTATCAGGGTTTCAACGTGTCCGTGCAGGGGATCATCATCTACAGGGCCGCATACTTTGGCATCTACGACACCGCTAAGGGTAGGCATGACATACCGCCCCCACCCCCGTTTGACTTTTTTTTTTTTTTTTTTAGATATTTGACTGATGTGCGTTGTTTACAGGTATGTTGCCTGACCCCAAGAACACTCACATCCTGGTGAGCTGGATGATCGCCCAGAGTGTGACGGCTGTCGCCGGCCTGACCTCTTACCCCTTCGACACCGTCCGTAGACGTATGATGATGCAGTCCGGACGCAAAGGGGGTGAGCTAATGCACATTCAGTGTGTTTTATTAAAGTGATTCATACACGGCCGTAAAACTAACGTTGACTTTTCGCGTCTCGCTCAGCCGACATCATGTACAGCGGCACCATCGACTGCTGGCGTAAGATCGCCCGCGACGAGGGCGGCAAGGCCTTCTTCAAAGGCGCGTGGTCCAACGTGCTCCGAGGCATGGGTGGCGCTTTTGTGCTGGTGTTGTACGATGAGTTAAAGAAGGTCATCTAAAAAAAATGTCACCATGTCACCTCACTGTCCAATTTGGCTAAATGTAATACCTTTCCATTTCTTATGGACTCAGCATTCTGCCTTATTTATGGGAACAAAACTATAGTGTCCTCTCCACTTAGCTATGGGTAAAAAAAAAATGGCTGTACGTTGTGCATCTTGATTTTAAACGTTCCGCAGGCACCCTCTTTACCAGTGTCATTCCTTCAACAAGTATGATACCTCCTGTTAGGTTTGTGTGGTCCCAAATCGAATAAATCCAAACGACAAATATGGATGTCCACTCTCTTCCTCCCACCGTCGTAGCATGAGTGCACTGGATCATGAAAAGAGTGGATTACACACAACTCTGCTATATTTACTTGCGCTTATCTTCTCCTGAGCCTCCCGTTATGTGGTCACTACTAGGCTTTACCGCTAGGTACAGTAGAGTAGAACCCTTGTAAAGTATTTGCTTCTCAGTTTTTAATTTCAAACGGTTCAGCAAAACAGTGGTTGCTAGCGGGCATGATAACGATTGATATTTTTTTTTTTTTTGGTGGAAACCTCCAATATGTTCAGCAATACTGTTTTGGTAAACCGTTGCTCCCATCAGTAAATGATTCACCTTATTTGACAAATCGATGGTTTATTGGAACATTAAAGTCATGTTTCTCATACAAATATGTCTTATTTTCTTTGGTATGTCCATAGACCGCTTGAACTACCTACTATAAATTTGTGGAAGATATTTTTTTTTCACTTTTTCACTTTTTTAAATGTTGCTGTTTTGAAAGTGTACCAATAGAGGGCGACAAAGGATAACAAATGAACTTGAATTTCCGGCTTTGCTTTCACGTTCGTTTTCCTGACAAATTATTTCATACGTTGTATTTTTTCGGCTTAAAAACGCCTGACCATACGAGGTCGATTTTTTTGGGTCTAAAACGCTTTCCTATACCAGGTAGGTTTTTTTCGGGCAAGAAATGCCTTATACATATTCGGGGTTTTTTTTCGGGTTAAAAATGCCTGACTATATAAATTCGTCTCCCGACGCAGAGACTAAAATACATTTTTATTTTTATGTTTAAAGGCTGCCCACTTAAAATGGATTTTACTTATAAATATATATTTTAATATACATTGATCAATCAACTCAAGACACGTTTGTTTGTTGCGCTTGAATGAATGAATCAACCCCGTGTCCAATTGGCGTTTAAATTACAATTTAGGCCCTCAATGATCACTTTATATATATATATATATATATATTTATATATATATATATATATATATATTATATATATATATATATATGTAGTATAATTTCACGTGACAGAGACGTCATTTGTTGAGTAACTGAATGAGTCATTTGACAAATATCACGTGACAGGGGCTACGTCATTGGTTGGCCGAATGTCAAGGGAACTATTCTTCCCCTCTCCTTGTTGCTACTACGACAAAGTTAAGAGGGGCGCTACAAGCAAATTTGCGTGAGTATGTGTGCGCGTGTATTGTTCAATACATCTTTCGTCCAATAAAAGTCACGTTTGAAGAAAGGAATGGTAAACCTGTTCAAATTGAACATTCACAGACTTTCTGCCTCTTCACTAATCGCAACTGGCCATGCATTCAATGCGAGCCGGTCACAGATGATCAGCTGGAAATGTATTGTTGCTATGCATCCAACTTTGTATTTTTTATTCTACTACGTTTTTATAAATCTCTTTTGTATTGTGAGGGGGCTCTACTCGTGAAAAAAAAATTGGTGTAACATTGTTTTAAATACGCCGACAAATCCCATTCAAAAGTATTTCAAAGATCCAAGACTGGTTTCACGAAATATATTTATGAACAATACATTTTACCCTTTACTGATGGTCATGCCGTCAAATAGATTCAGTGCACGAGTAGAAGTGACAGTTGTCTGCACTTGAAGAATCCTTCCAGGGGCGCATGAAAGTAATTATTTTGAAGGAAACTATTTATCACTTTAGAAATATCGCAATTGTGAGACCTGTCGTTTTTTTGTGGTATTTTCTCAATGATTACAATGAATGAACAACCCCCCAGTGATTTTCATTCATGCCGGCTGATGGCGGTAAATCTTGCGTGAATAAACTCGTCTCAAACGTGCATGTGTGAGGTAGAGAAGTACTATATTCTTATTGATGAGCGTGTGTGTGTGTGATCAAACATTGGCATTCTATCCAAGGGGGTTCGCTGCCAAATGCATTCTGGGATACTACCCAACTGTAGAGGATATTATTTATGGCCAAACCTCTGTTTTGTATAATGAGTTACAGGCTTACTGTTTTGCAGCTATGTGGAGGGTCGTGTTGAGGCTTTAAAACAGGATGCGGGAACATATGGCTCGCGAGCCAGATGTGGCTCTTTTGATGATTGCATCTGGATCACACATTTTTGGCTGTAAAAAAACGCCTGACGATACATGGTCGTTTTTTTCGGGCTCAGAAACATCTTACAATACATGGTCGATTTTTTTCGGGCTAAGAACGCCTTACTATTTATGGACGTTTTTTTTCCGACTAAAATCACCTGACTATAATTGATCGTTTTTTTCCAACTGAAAATGCCATACGAACATGGTGGGTTTTTTTTTCAGGCTAAAAACGCCTTACTATAATTGGTCGTTTTTTTTTTAGCTAAAAACGCCTTATGGTGATGGTGGTTTTTTTCCGGCTAAAAATGGCTGACGTTTTTAGTCCAAAAAAACCACCATGTATAGTAAGGCGTTTTTAGCTGAAAAAAAAGACAATGTATAGTAAGGCGTTTTTAGCTGAAAAAAAACCGACCATGTGTAGTAAGGCGTTTTTAGCCGAAAAAAACAACCATGTATAGTAAGGCGTTTTGAGCCCAAAAAAACGACCATGTATAGTAAGGCGTTTTGAGCCCAAAAAAACCACCATGGATAAAAAGGCGTTTTTAGCTGAAAAAAACGATCATGTATAGTAAGGTGTTTTTAGCCCAAAAAAACGACCATGGATAAAAAGGCGTTTTTAGCTGAAAAAACGACCATGTATAGTAAGGCGTTTTTAGTCCAAAAAACCACCATGTATAGTAAGGCGTTTTTAGCTGAAAAAAAAAGACAATGTGTAGTAAGGCATTTTTAGCCGAAAAAAACGACCATGTGTAGTAAGGCGTTTTTAGCCGAAAAAAACGACCATGTATAGTAAGGCGTTTTTAGATGGAAAAAAAAGACAATGTATAGTAAGGCGTTTTGAGCCCAAAAAAACGACCATGTAGTAAGACATTTTCAGCCCCCCCAAAAAAAAACATGTATAGTAAGGGATTTTTAGCCAGAAAAAAATGCCCATGTTTTTAGCCCTATTCAGTTCTCAGCCTTCCTCTCCAAAGCTTGTATGTCAAGCTTTCCTGAATGACCTTGTATTGAATGAAGACCTTTCTGGGTGATGACTTCTGTGTCCCTGTGGTTGAGTGGTTATTGACTCAGCTTACCAATTTGAAGATACAGGGTTCAAGTCTGTGTCAGCCCATCAGCTACGAGATGTACATTTGTAGTGTTTGAACGACCAGGTATGTAAAGTACTTTTGGTTGGGTACTTTTGACAGCGGTATAGCAGTGCCACTGTGGTCCACTGGTTACGATGTCTGCTTGCCACTCTGAAGATGTTGGGTTCAAATCCATGTCTTGGACTTCATCGGCTGGGTTTGCATATTAGCAAGGCTTTCCTGATAACAATTTCATTCCATTTTTCACCTAAAAATCGACCATGTATAGTAAGGCGTTTTTCACTAAAAAAAATGACCATGTAGAGTAATGTGTTTTTAGCTGAAAAAAACGACCATGTATAGTAAGGCGTTTTTTGCCCAAAAAATGACCATGTATAGTAAGGCTTTTTTAGCCTCCCAAAAAACGACCATGTATAGTAAGGCGTTTTTAGCCCCCCAAAAAATGACCATGTATAATAAGGCGTTTTTAGCAGAAAAAAACGACCATGTATAGTAAGGCGTTTTTAGCCGAAAAAAAAACGACCATGTATAGTAAGGCGTTTTTAGCCGAAAAAAACGACCATGGATAGTAAGGTGTTTTTAGCCGAAAAAACGACCATGTATAGTAAGGGGTTTTTAGCCCAAAAAAATGACCATGTATAGTAAGGCGTTTTTAACCCCAAAAAAAACGACCATGTATAGTAAGGCGTTTTTAGCCGAAAAAAACGACCATGTATAGTAAGGCGTTTTTAGCCCCCCAAAAAATGACCATGTATAGTAAGGCGTTTTTAGCCGAAAAAAAACGAGCAATATAGTAAGCCGTTTTTAGCCGAAAAAAACGACCATGTATAGTAAGGCGTTTTTTGCCCAAAAAATGACCATGTATAGTAAGGCGTTTTTAGCCCCAAAAAAACGACCATGTATAGTAAGGCTTTTTTAGCCCCCCCAAAAAATGACCATGTATAGTAAGGCGTTTTTAGCCCCCCAAAAAATGACCATGTATAGTAAGGCGTTTTTAGCAGAAAAGAATGACCATGTATAGTAAGGCGTTTTTAGCTGAAAGAAAACAACCTTGTATAATAAGGCGTTTTTAGCCCCAAAAAAACGACCATGTATAGTAAGGCGTTTTTAGCCGAAAAAACGACCATGTATAGTAAGGCGTTTTTAGCTGAAAAAAACGACCATGTATAGTAAGGCGTTTTTAGCCCAAAAAAACGACCATGTATAGTAAGGCTATTTTAGCCCCCCAAAAAATGCCCATGTATAGTAAGGCGTTTTTAGCCGAAAAAAACGACCATGTATAGTAAGGCGTTTTTAGCCCAAAAAAACGACCATGTATAGTAAGGCGTTTTTAGCCGAAAAAAACGACCATGGATAGTAAGGTGTTTTTAGCCGAAAAAACGACCATGTATAGTAAGGGGTTTTTAGCCCAAAAAAATGACCATGTATAGTAAGGCGTTTTTAACCCCAAAAAAAACGACCATGTATAGTAAGGTGTTTTTAGCCGAAAAAAACGACCATGTATAGTAAGGCGTTTTTAGCCGAAAAAAACGACCATATATAGTAAGGCGTTTTTAGCTGAAAAAAACAACCATGTATAGTAAGGCGTTTTTAGCCCAAAAAACGACCATGTATAGTAAGGCGTTTTTAGCCCAAAAAAATGACCATGTATAGTAAGGCGTTTTTAGCCCCAAAAAGACGACCATGTATAGTAAGGCGTTTTTAGTCGAAAAAACGACCATGTATAGTAAGGCGTTTTAGCTGAAAAAAACGACCATGTATAGTAAGGCTTTTTTAGCCCCCCAAAAAAACGACCATGTATAGTAAGGCGTTTTTAGCCCCCGAAAAAATGACCATGTATAGTAAGGCGTTTTTAGCAGCAAAAAAACGACCATGTATAGTAAGGCTTTTTTAGCCCCCCAAAAAATGACCATGTATAGTAAGGCGTGTTTAGCCCAAAAAAATGACCATGTATAGTAAGGCGTTTTTAGCTGAAAGAAAACAACCTTGTATAATAAGGCGTTTTTAGCCCCAAAAAAACGACCATGTATAGTAAGGCGTTTTTAGCCGAAAAAAACCCACCATGTATAGTAAGGCGTTTTTAGCTGAAAAAACGACCATGTATAGTAAGGTGTTTTTAGCCGAAAAAAACGACCATGTATAGTAAGGCTATTTTAGCCCCCCAAAAAATGACCATGTATAGTAAGGCGTTTTTAGCCGAAAAAAACGACCATGTATAGTAAGGCGTTTTTAGCCGAAAAAAACGACCATGTATAGTAAGGTGTTTTTAGCCGAGAAAAAACGACCATGTATAGTAAGGCGTTTTTAGCCGAAAAAACGACCATGTATAGTAAGGCGTTTTTAGCCCAAAAAAATGACCATGTATAGTAAGGCGTTTTTAGCCCCAAAAAAACGACAATGTATAGTAAGGCGTTTTTAGCCGAAAAAAACGACCATGTATAGTAAGGCGTTTTTTGCCCAAAAAATGACCATGTATAGTAAGGCGTTTTTAGCCCCAAAAAAACAACCATGTATAGTAAGGCTATTTTAGCCCCCCAAAAATGACCATGTATAGTAAGGCGTTTTTTTGCCCAAAAAATGACCATGTATAGTAAGGCGTTTTTAGCCCCAAAAAAACGACCATGTATAGTAAGGCGTTTTTAGCAGAAAAAAACGACCATGTATAGTAAGGCGTTTTTAGCCGAAAAAACGAACATGTATAGTAAGGTGTTTTTAGCCGAGAAAAAACGACCATGTATAGTAAGGCGTTTTTAGCCCAAAAAAATGACCATGTATTGTAAGGCGTTTTTAGCCCCAAAAAAACGACCATGTATAGTAAGGCGTTTTTAGCCGAAAAAAACGACCATGTATAGTAAGGCGTTTTTAGCTGAAAAAAACGACCATGTATAGTAAGGCGTTTTTTGCCCAAAAAATGACCATGTATAGTAAGGCGTTTTTAGCCCCAAAAAAACGACCATGTATAGTAAGGCTATTTTAGCCCCCCAAAAATGACCATGTATAGTAAGGCGTTTTTTGCCCAAAAAAATGACCATGTATAGTAAGGCGTTTTTAGCCCCAAAAAAACGACCATGTATAGTAAGGCTATTTTAGCCCCCCAAAAATGACCATGTATAGTAAGGCGTTTTTAGCCGAAAAAAACGACCATGTATAGTAAGGCGTTTTTAGCCCAAAAAAACGACCATGTATAGTAAGGCGTTTTTAGCCGAAAAAAACGACCATGTATAGTAAGGTGTTTTTAGCCGAAAAAAAACGACCATGTATAGTAAGGCGTTTTTAGCCGAAAAAACGACCATGTATAGTAAGGCGTTTTTAGCTGAAAAAAACGACCATGTATAGTAAGGCGTTTTTTGCCCAAAAAATGACCATGTATAGTAAGGCGTTTTTAGCCCCAAAAAAACGACCATGTATAGTAAGGCTATTTTAGCCCCCCAAAAATGACCATGTATAGTAAGGCGTTTTTTGCCCAAAAAATGACCATGTATAGTAAGGCGTTTTTAGCCCCAAAAAAACGACCATGTATAGTAAGGCTATTTTAGCCCCCCAAAAATGACCATGTATAGTAAGGCGTTTTTAGCCGAAAAAAACGACCATGTATAGTAAGGCGTTTTTAGCCCAAAAAAACGACCATGTATAGTAAGGCGTTTTTAGCCGAAAAAAACGACCATGTATAGTAAGGTGTTTTTAGCCGAAAAAAAACGACCATGTATAGTAAGGCGTTTTTAGCCGAAAAAACGACCATGTATAGTAAGGCGTTTTTAGCCCAAAAAATGACCATGTATAGTAAGGCGTTTTTAGCCCCCAAAAAACGACCATGTATAGTAAGGCGTTTTTAGCCGAAAAAACGACCATGTATAGTAAGGCGTTTTTAGCCGAAAAAAACGACCATGTACAGTAAGGCGTTTTTAGCCCAAAAAATGACCATGTATAGTAAGGCGTTTTTAGCAGAAAAAAACGACCATGTATAATAAGGCGTTTTTAGCCCCAAAAAAACGACCATGTATAGTAAGGCGTTTTTAGCTGA
The DNA here is from genome assembly GCF_051943395.1 of Hippocampus bargibanti. Classification (NCBI taxonomy): domain Eukaryota; kingdom Metazoa; phylum Chordata; class Actinopteri; order Syngnathiformes; family Syngnathidae; genus Hippocampus; species Hippocampus bargibanti. The sequence goes on from NC_142749.1 coordinate 13,686,918, forward strand.
AAAAACGACCATGTATAGTAAGGCGTTTTTAGCCGAAAAAAACGACCATGTATAGTAAGGCTATTTTAGCCCCCCAAAAAATGACCATGTACAGTAAGGCGTTTTTAGCCGAAAAAACGACCATGTATAGTAAGGCGTTTTTAGCCGAAAAAAAACAACCATGTATAGTAAGGCGTTTTTAGCCCAAAAAACGACCATGTATAGTAAGGCGTTTTTAGCAGAAAAAAAAACGACCATGTATAGTAAGGCGTTTTTAGCCGAAAAAACGACCATGTATAGTAAGGCGTTTTTAGCCCAAAAAATGACCATGTATAGTAAGGCGTTTTTAGCCCCAAAAAAACGACCATGTATAGTAAGGCTATTTTAGCCGAAAAAACGGCGTTTTTAGCCCAAAAAAACGACCATGTATAGTAAGGTGTTTTTAGCCGAAAAAAAAAACGACCATGTATAGTAAGGCGTTTTTAGCCGAAAAAAACGACCATGTATAGTAAGGCGTTTTTAGCCGAAAAAAAACGACCATGTATAGTAAGGCGTTTTTAGCAGAAAAAAACGACCATGTATAGTAAGGCGTTTTTTGCCCAAAAAATGACCATGTATAGTAAGGCGTTTTTAGCCCCAAAAAAACGACCATGTATAGTAAGGCTATTTTAGCCCCCCAAAAATGACCATGTATAGTAAGGCGTTTTTTGCCCAAAAAATGACCATGTATAGTAAGGCGTTTTTAGCCCCAAAAAAACGACCATGTATAGTAAGGCTATTTTAGCCCCCAAAAATGACCATGTATAGTAAGGCGTTTTTAGCCGAAAAAAACGACCATGTATAGTAAGGCGTTTTTAGCCCAAAAAAACGACCATGTATAGTAAGGCGTTTTTAGCCGAAAAAAACGACCATGTATAGTAAGGTGTTTTTAGCCGAAAAAAAACGACCATGTATAGTAAGGCGTTTTTAGCCGAAAAAACGACCATGTATAGTAAGGCGTTTTTAGCCCAAAAAATGACCATGTATAGTAAGGCGTTTTTAGCCCCCAAAAAACGACCATGTATAGTAAGGCGTTTTTAGCCGAAAAAACGACCATGTATAGTAAGGCGTTTTTAGCCGAAAAAAACGACCATGTACAGTAAGGCGTTTTTAGCCCAAAAAATGACCATGTATAGTAAGGCGTTTTTAGCAGAAAAAAACGACCATGTATAATAAGGCGTTTTTAGCCCCAAAAAAACGACCATGTATAGTAAGGCGTTTTTAGCTGAAAAAACGACCATGTATAGTAAGGCGTTTTTAGCCGAAAAAAACGACCATGTATAGTAAGGCTATTTTAGCCCCCCAAAAAATGACCATGTACAGTAAGGCGTTTTTAGCCGAAAAAAACGACCATGTATAGTAAGGCGTTTTTAGCCGAAAAAAAACGACCATGTATAGTAAGGTGTTTTTAGCCGAAAAAACGACCATGTATAGTAAGGCGTTTTTAGCCGAAAAAAAACAACCATGTATAGTAAGGCGTTTTTAGCCCAAAAAACGACCATGTATAGTAAGGCGTTTTTAGCCCAAAAAAATGACCATGTATAGTAAGGCGTTTTTAGCCCCAAAAAAACGACCATGTATAGTAAGGCGTTTTTAGCAGAAAAAAACGACCATGTATAGTAAGGCGTTTTTTGCCCAAAAAATGACCATGTATAGTAAGGCGTTTTTAGCCCCAAAAAAACAACCATGTATAGTAAGGCTATTTTAGCCCCCCAAAAATGACCATGTATAGTAAGGCGTTTTTTTGCCCAAAAAATGACCATGTATAGTAAGGCGTTTTTAGCAGAAAAAAACCACCATGTATAGTAAGGCGTTTTTAGCCCAAAAAAATGACCATGTATAGTAAGGCGTTTTTAGCCCCAAAAAAACGACCATGTATAGTAAGGCGTTTTTAGCCCAAAAAAATGACCATGTATAGTAAGGCGTTTTTAGCCCCAAAAAAACGACCATGTATAGTAAGGCGTTTTTAGCCGAAAAAAACGACCATGTATAGTAAGGCGTTTTTTGCCCAAAAAATGACCATGTATAGTAAGGCGTTTTTAGCCCCAAAAAAACAACCATGTATAGTAAGGCTATTTTAGCCCCCCAAAAATGACCATGTATAGTAAGGCGTTTTTAGCCCCAAAAAAAACGACCATGTATAGTAAGGTGTTTTTAGCCGAAAAAAACGACCATGTATAGTAAGGCGTTTTTTGCCCAAAAAATGACCATGTATAGTAAGGCGTTTTTAGCCCCAAAAAAACAACCATGTATAGTAAGGCTATTTTAGCCCCCCAAAAATGACCATGTATAGTAAGGCGTTTTTTTGCCCAAAAAATGACCATGTATAGTAAGGCGTTTTCAGCCCCAAAAAAACGACCATGTATAGTAAGGCGTTTTTAGCAGAAAAAAACGACCATGTATAGTAAGGCGTTTTTAGCCGAAAAAAACGAACATGTATAGTAAGGTGTTTTTAGCCGAGAAAAAACGACCATGTATAGTAAGGCGTTTTTAGCCGAAAAAACGACAATGTATAGTAAGGCGTTTTTAGCCGAAAAAAAAACAACCATGTATAGTAAGGAGTATTTAGCCGAAAAAAACGACCTTGTATAGTAAGGCATTTTTAGCCGAAAAAACGACCATGTATAGTAAGGCGTTTTTAGCCCCCAAAAAACGACCATGTATAGTAAGGCTATTTTAGCCCCCCAAAAATGACCATGTATAGTAAGGCGTTTTTAGCAGAAAAAAACGACCATGTATAGTAAGGCGTTTTTAGCAGAAAAAAACGACCATGTATAGTAAGGCGTTTTTAGCCCAAAAAAACGACCATGTATAGTAAGGCGTTTTTAGCCCAAAAAAACGACCATGTATAGTAAGGTGTTTTTAGCCGAAAAAAAAACGACCATGTATAGTAAGGCGTTTTTAGCCGAAAAAACGACCATGTATAGTAAGGCGTTTTTAGCCCAAAAAATGACCATGTATAGTAAGGCGTTTTTAGCCCCAAAAAAACGACCATGTATAGTAAGGCTATTTTAGCCGAAAAAACGGCGTTTTTAGCCCAAAAAAACGACCATGTATAGTAAGGTGTTTTTAGCCGAAAAAAAAAACGACCATGTATAGTAAGGCGTTTTTAGCCGAAAAAACGACCATGTATAGTAAGGCGTTTTTAGCCGAAAAAAAACGACCATGTATAGTAAGGCGTTTTTAGCCGAAAAAAACGAACATGAATAGTAAGGTGTTTTTAGCCGAGAAAAAACGACCATGTATAGTAAGGCGTTTTTAGCTGAAAAAAACAACCATGTATAGTAAGGCGTTTTTAGCCCAAAAAATGACCATGTATAGTAAGGCGTTTTTAGCCCCAAAAAAACAACCATGTATAGTAAGGCGTTTTTAGCCCAAAAAACGACCATGTATAGTAAGGCGTTTTTAGCCCAAAAAAATGACCATGTATTGTAAGGCGTTTTTAGCCCCAAAAAAACGACCATGTATAGTAAGGCGTTTTTAGCCGAAAAAAAACGACCATGTATAGTAAGGCGTTTTTAGCTGAAAAAAACGACCATGTATAGTAAGGCGTTTTTTGCCCAAAAAATGACCATGTATAGTAAGGCGTTTTTAGCCCAAAAAAACGACCATGTATAGTAAGGCTATTTTAGCCCCCCAAAAATGACCATGTATAGTAAGGCGTTTTTTGCCCAAAAAATGACCATGTATAGTAAGGCGTTTTTAGCCCCAAAAAAACGACCATGTATAGTAAGGCTATTTTAGCCCCCAAAAATGACCATGTATAGTAAGGCGTTTTTAGCAGAAAAAAACGACCATGTATAGTAAGGCGTTTTTAGCCGAAAAAAAACGACCATGTATAGTAAGGCGTTTTTAGCCCAAAAAAACGACCATGTATAGTAAGGCGTTTTTAGCCGAAAAAAACGACCATGTATAGTAAGGTGTTTTTAGCCGAAAAAAAAACGACCATGTATAGTAAGGCGTTTTTAGCCGAAAAAACGACCATGTATAGTAAGGCGTTTTTAGCCCAAAAAATGACCATGTATAGTAAGGCGTTTTTAGCCCCCAAAAAACGACCATGTATAGTAAGGCGTTTTTAGCCGAAAAAACGACCATGTATAGTAAGGCGTTTTTAGCCGAAAAAACGACCATGTACAGTAAGGCGTTTTTAGCCCAAAAAATGACCATGTATGGTAAGGCGTTTTTAGCCCCAAAAAAACGACCATGTATAATAAGGCGTTTTTAGCCGAAAAAAACGACAATGTATAGTAAGGCGTTTTTAGCCCAAAAAAAATGACCATGTATAGTAAGGCGTTTTTAGCCCCAAAAAAACGACCATGTATAGTAAGGCGTTTTTAGCCGAAAAAACAACCATGTATAGTAAGGCGTTTTTTGCCCAAAAAATGACCATGTATAGTAAGGCGTTTTTAGCAGAAAAAAACGACCATGTATAATAAGGCGTTTTTAGCCCCAAAAAAACGACCATGTATAGTAAGGCGTTTTTAGCTGAAAAAACGACCATGTATAGTAAGGCGTTTTTAGCTGAAAAAAACGACCATGTATAGTAAGGCTATTTTAGCCCCCCAAAAAATGACCATGTACAGTAAGGCGTTTTTAGCCGAAAAAAACGACCATGTATAGTAAGGCGTTTTTAGCCGAAAAAAACGACCATGTATAGTAAGGTGTTTTTAGCCGAAAAAACGACCATGTATAGTAAGGCGTTTTTAGCCGAAAAAAAACAACCATGTATAGTAAGGCGTTTTTAGCCCAAAAAACGACCATGTATAGTAAGGCGTTTTTAGCCCAAAAAAATGACCATGTATAGTAAGGCGTTTTTAGCCCCAAAAAAACGACCATGTATAGTAAGGCGTTTTTAGCAGAAAAAAACGACCATGTATAGTAAGGCGTTTTTTGCCCAAAAAATGACCATGTATAGTAAGGCGTTTTTAGCCCCAAAAAAACAACCATGTATAGTAAGGCTATTTTAGCCCCCCAAAAATGACCATGTATAGTAAGGCGTTTTTTTGCCCAAAAAATGACCATGTATAGTAAGGCGTTTTTAGCAGAAAAAAACGACCATGTATAGTAAGGCGTTTTTAGCCCAAAAAAATGACCATGTATAGTAAGGCGTTTTTAGCCCCAAAAAAACGACCATGTATAGTAAGGTGTTTTTAGCCGAAAAAAACGACCATGTATAGTAAGGCGTTTTTAGCCGAAAAAAACGACCATATATAGTAAGGCGTTTTTAGCTGAAAAAAACAACCATGTATAGTAAGGCGTTTTTAGCCCAAAAAACGACCATGTATAGTAAGGCGTTTTTAGCCCAAAAAAATGACCATGTATAGTAAGGCGTTTTTAGCCCCAAAAAAACGACCATGTATAGTAAGGCGTTTTTAGTCGAAAAAACGACCATGTATAGTAAGGCGTTTTAGCTGAAAAAAACGACCATGTATAGTAAGGCTTTTTTAGCCCCCCAAAAAAACGACCATGTATAGTAAGGCGTTTTTAGCCCCCGAAAAAATGACCATGTATAGTAAGGCGTTTTTAGCAGAAAAAAACGACCATGTATAGTAAGGCGTTTTTAGCCCCCCAAAAAAATGACCATGTATAGTAAGGCGTGTTTAGCCCAAAAAAATGACCATGTATAGTAAGGCGTTTTTAGCTGAAAGAAAACAACCATGTATAATAAGGCGTTTTTAGCCCCAAAAAAACGACCATGTATAGTAAGGCGTTTTTAGCCGAAAAAAACCCACCATGTATAGTAAGGCGTTTTTAGCTGAAAAAACGACCATGTATAGTAAGGTGTTTTTAGCCGAAAAAAACGACCATGTATAGTAAGGCTATTTTAGCCCCCCAAAAAATGACCATGTATAGTAAGGCGTTTTTAGCCGAAAAAAACGACCATGTATAGTAAGGCGTTTTTAGCCGAAAAAAACGACCATGTATAGTAAGGTGTTTTTAGCCGAGAAAAAACGACCATGTATAGTAAGGCGTTTTTAGCCGAAAAAACGACCATGTATAGTAAGGCGTTTTTAGCCCAAAAAAATGACCATGTATAGTAAGGCGTTTTTAGCCCCAAAAAAACGACAATGTATAGTAAGGCGTTTTTAGCCGAAAAAAAACGACCATGTATAGTAAGGCGTTTTTTGCCCAAAAAATGACCATGTATAGTAAGGCGTTTTTAGCCCCCAAAAAAACAACCATGTATAGTAAGGCTATTTTAGCCCCCCAAAAATGACCATGTATAGTAAGGCGTTTTTTTGCCCAAAAAATGACCATGTATAGTAAGGCGTTTTTAGCCCCAAAAAAACGACCATGTATAGTAAGGCGTTTTTAGCAGAAAAAAACGACCATGTATAGTAAGGCGTTTTTAGCCGAAAAAACGAACATGTATAGTAAGGTGTTTTTAGCCGAGAAAAAACGACCATGTATAGTAAGGCGTTTTTAGCCCAAAAAAACGACCATGTATAGTAAGGCGTTTTTAGCCCCAAAAAAACGACCATGTATAGTAAGGCGTTTTTAGCCGAAAAAAACGACCATGTATAGTAAGGCGTTTTTAGCTGAAAAAAACGACCATGTATAGTAAGGCGTTTTTTGCCCAAAAAATGACCATGTATAGTAAGGCGTTTTTAGCCCCAAAAAAACGACCATGTATAGTAAGGCTATTTTAGCCCCCCAAAAATGACCATGTATAGTAAGGCGTTTTTTGCCCAAAAAATGACCATGTATAGTAAGGCGTTTTTAGCCCCAAAAAAACGACCATGTATAGTAAGGCTATTTTAGCCCCCCAAAAATGACCATGTATAGTAAGGCGTTTTTAGCCGAAAAAAACGACCATGTATAGTAAGGCGTTTTTAGCCCAAAAAAACGACCATGTATAGTAAGGCGTTTTTAGCCGAAAAAAACGACCATGTATAGTAAGGTGTTTTTAGCCGAAAAAAAACGACCATGTATAGTAAGGCGTTTTTAGCCGAAAAAAACGACCATGTATAGTAAGGCGTTTTTAGCCCAAAAAAATGACCATGTATAGTAAGGCGTTTTTAGCCCCCAAAAAACGACCATGTATAGTAAGGCGTTTTTAGCCGAAAAAACGACCATGTATAGTAAGGCGTTTTTAGCCGAAAAAACGACCATGTACAGTAAGGCGTTTTTAGCCCAAAAAATGACCATGTATAGTAAGGCGTTTTTAGCAGAAAAAAACGACCATGTATAATAAGGCGTTTTTAGCCCCAAAAAAACGACCATGTATAGTAAGGCGTTTTTAGCTGAAAAAACGACCATGTATAGTAAGGCGTTTTTAGCCGAAAAAAACGACCATGTATAGTAAGGCTATTTTAGCCCCCCAAAAAATGACCATGTACAGTAAGGCGTTTTTAGCCGAAAAAACGACCATGTATAGTAAGGCGTTTTTAGCCGAAAAAAAACGACCATGTATAGTAAGGCGTTTTTAGCCGAAAAAAAACGACCATGTATAGTAAGGCGTTTTTAGCCGACCATGTATAGTAAGGCGTTTTTAGCCGAAAAAAACGACCATGTATAGTAAGGCGTTTTTAGCCGAAAAAACGACCATGTATAGTAAGGCGTTTTTAGCCGAAAAAAACAACCATGTATAGTAAGGCGTTTTTAGCCCAAAAAAATGACCATGTATAGTAAGGCGTTTTTAGCCCCCAAAAAACGACCATGTATAGTAAGGCGTTTTTAGCCGAAAAAACGACAATGTATAGTAAGGCGTTTTTAGCCGAAAAAAACGACCATGTATAGTAAGGCGTTTTTTGCCCAAAAAACGACAATGTATAGTAAGGCGTTTTTAGCCGAAAAAAACGACCATGTATAGTAAGGCTATTTTAGCCCCCCAAAAATGACCATGTATAGTAAGGCGTATTTTTGCCCAAAAAATGACCATGTATAGTAAGGCGTTTTTAACCCCAAAAAAACGACCATGTATAGTAAGGCGTTTTTAGCAGAAAAAAACGACCATGTATAGTAAGGCGTTTTTAGCCGAAAAAAACGACCATGTATAGTAAGGCGTTTTTAGCCGAAAAAAACGAACATGTATAGTAAGGTGTTTTTAGCCGAGAAAAAACGACCATGTATAGTAAGGCGTTTTTAGCCGAAAAAACGACAATGTATAGTAAGGCGTTTTTAGCCGAAAAAAAACAACCATGTATAGTAAGGCGTATTTAGCCGAAAAAAACGACCTTGTATAGTAAGGCATTTTTAGCCGAAAAAACGACCATGTATAGTAAGGGGGTTTTAGCCCAAAAAAATGACCATGTATAGTAAGGCGTTTTTTGCCCAAAAAATGACCATGTATAGTAAGGCGTTTTTAGCCCCAAAAAAACGACCATGTATAGTAAGGCTATTTTAGCCCCCCAAAAATGACCATGTATAGTAAGGCGTTTTTAGCAGAAAAAAACGACCATGTATAGTAAGGCGTTTTTAGCCGAAAAAAACGACCATGTATAGTAAGGCGTTTTTAGCCCAAAAAAACGACCATGTATAGTAAGGCGTTTTTAGCCCAAAAAAACGACCATGTATAGTAAGGCGTTTTTAGCCGAAAAAAAACGACCATGTATAGTAAGGCGTTTGTAGCCGAAAAAAACGACCATGTATAGTAAGGCGTTTTTAGCCCAAAAAAATGACCATGTATAGTAAGGCGTTTTTAGCCCCAAAAAACGACCATGTATAGTAAGGCGTTTTTAGCCAAAAAAAACGACCATGTATAGTAAGGCGTTTTTAGCCGAAAAAAACGACCATGTATAGTAAGGCGTTTTTAGCCGAAAAAAACGAACATGTATAGTAAGGTGTTTTTAGCCGAGAAAAAACGACCATGTATAGTAAGGCGTTTTTAGCCGAAAAAACGACAATGTATAGTAAGGCGTTTTTAGCCGAAAAAAACAACCATGTATAGTAAGGCGTTTTTAGCCCAAAAAACGACCATGTATAGTAAGGCGTTTTTAGCCCAAAAAAATGACCATGTATAGTAAGGCGTTTTTAGCCCCAAAAAAACGACCATGTATAGTAAGGCGTTTTTAGCCGAAAAAAACGACCATGTATAGTAAGGCGTTTTTAGCCGAAAAAACGACCATGTATAGTAAGGGGTTTTTAGCCCCAAAAAAACGACCATGTATAGTAAGGCGTTTTTAGCAGAAAAAAACGACCATGTATAGTAAGGCGTTTTTAGCCGAAAAAAACGACCATGTATAGTAAGGCGTTTTTAGCCGAAAAAAACGAACATGTATAGTAAGGTGTTTTTAGCCGAGAAAAAAACGACCATGTATAGTAACGCGTTTTTAGCCGAAAAAACGACAATGTATAGTAAGGCGTTTTTAGCCGAAAAAAAACAACCATGTATAGTAAGGCGTATTTAGCCGAAAAAAACGACCTTGTATAGTAAGGCATTTTTAGCCGAAAAAACGACCATGTATAGTAAGGGGGTTTTAGCCCAAAAAAATGACCATGTATAGTAAGGCGTTTTTTGCCCAAAAAATGACCATGTATAGTAAGGCGTTTTTAGCCGAAAAAAACGACCATGTATAGTAAGGCGTTTTTAGCCCAAAAAAATGACCATGTATAGTAAGGCGTTTTTAGCCCCCAAAAAACGACCATGTATAGTTAGGCGTTTTTAGCCGAAAAAAACGACCATGTATAGTAAGGCGTTTTTAGCCGAAAAAAACGAACATGTATAGTAAGGTGTTTTTAGCCGAGAAAAAACGACCATGTATAGTAAGGCGTTTTTAGCCGAAAAAACGACCATGTATAGTAAGGCGTTTTTAGCCGAAAAAAACAACCATGTATAGTAAGGCGTTTTTAGCCCAAAAAACGACCATGTATAGTAAGGCGTTTTTAGCCCAAAAAAATGACCATGTATAGTAAGGCGTTTTTAGCCCCAAAAAAACGACCATGTATAGTAAGGCGTTTTTAGCCGAAAAAAACGACCATGTATAGTAAGGCGTTTTTAGCCGAAAAAAACGACCATGTATAGTAAGGGGTTTTTAGCCCAAAAAAATGACCATGTATAGTAAGCGTTTTTAGCCCCAAAAAAAACGACCATGTATAGTAAGGCGTTTTTAGCCGAAAAAAACGACCATGTATAGTAAGGCGTTTTTAGCCCCAAAAAAACGACCATGTATAGTAAGGCTATTTTAGCCCCCCAAAAATGACCATGTATAGTAAGGCGTTTTTAGCAGAAAAAAACGACCATGTATAGTAAGGCGTTTTTAGCCGAAAAAAACGACCATGTATAGTAAGGCGTTTTTAGCCCAAAAAAACGACCATGTATAGTAAGGCGTTTTTAGCCGAAAAAAACGACCATGTATAGTAAGGTGTTTTTAGCCGAAAAAAAACGACCATGTATAGTAAGGCGTTTTTAGCCGAAAAAACGACCATGTATAGTAAGGCGTTTTTAGCCCAAAAAATGACCATGTATAGTAAGGCGTTTTTAGCCCCCAAAAAACGACCATGTATAGTAAGGCGTTTTTAGCCGAAAAAACGACCATGTATAGTAAGGCGTTTTTAGCCCAAAAAATGACCATGTATAGTAAGGCGTTTTTAGCCCCAAAAAAACGACCATGTATAGTAAGGCGTTTTTAGCCGAAAAAACGACCATGTATAGTAAGGCGTTTTTAGCCCAAAAAAAAACGACCATGTATAGTAAGGCGTTTTTAGCCGAAAAAACAACCATGTATAGTAAGGCGTTTTTTGCCCAAAAAATGACCATGTATAGTAAGGCGTTTTTAGCCCCCAAAAAACGACCATGTATAGTAAGGCGTTTTTTGCCCAAAAAAATGACCATGTATAGTAAGGCGTTTTTAGCCCCCAAAAAACGACCATGTATAGTAAGGCTTTTTTTGCCCAAAAAAATGACCATGTATCGTAAGGCGTTTTTTTGCCCAAAAAACTGACCATGTATAGTAAGGCGTTTTTAGCCCCCAAAAAACGACCATGTATAGTAAGGTGTTTTTAGCCGAAAAAACGACCATGTATAGTAAGGCGTTTTTAGCCGAAAAAAAACAACCATGTATAGTAAGGCGTTTTTTGCCCAAAAAAATGACCATGTATAGTAAGGCGTTTTTAGCCCCCAAAAAACGACCATGTATAGTAAGGCGTTTTTTGCCCAAAAAAATGACCATGTATCGTAATATAGTAAGGCGTTTTTAGCCAGAAAAAAACGACCATGTATAGTAAGGCGTTTTTAGCCCAAAAAAACGACCATGTATAGTAAGGCGTTTTTTGCCCAAAAAAATGACCATGTATCGTAAGGCGTTTTTTGCCCAAAAAACTGACCATGTATAGTAAGGCGTTTTTAGCCCCCAAAAAACGACCATGTATAGTAAGGCGTTTTTAGCCGAAAAAAACGACCATGTATAGTAAGGGGTTTTTAGCCCAAAAAAATGACCATGTATAGTAAGGCGTTTTTAACCCCAAAAAAACGACCATGTATAGTAAGGTGTTTTTAGCCGAAAAAAAACGACCATGTATAGTAAGGCGTTTTTAGCCGAAAAAACGACCATATATAGTAAGGCGTTTTTAGCCGAAAAAAACAACCATGTATAGTAAGGCGTTTTTAGCCCAAAAAACGACCATGTATAGTAAGGCGTTTTTAGCCCCAAAAAATGACCATGTATAGTAAGGCGTTTTTAGCCCCAAAAAAACGACCATGTATAGTAAGGCGTTTTTAGCCAAAAAAAACGACCATGTATAGTAAGGCGTTTTTAGCTGAAAAAACGACCATGTATAGTAAGGCGTTTTTAGCTGAAAAAAACGACCATGTATAGTAAGGCTATTTTAGCCCCCAAAAAATGACCATGTATAGTAAGGCGTTTTTAGCCAAAAAAAACGACCATGTATAGTAAGGCGTTTTTAGCTGAAAAAACGACCATGTATAGTAAGGCGTTTTTAGCTGAAAAAAACGACCATGTATAGTAAGGCTATTTTAGCCCCCCAAAAAATGACCATGTATAGTAAGGCGTTTTTAGCCGAAAAAAACGACCATGTATAGTAAGGCGTTTTTAGCCCAAAAAAACGACCATGTATAGTAAGGCGTTTTTAGCCGAAAAAAACGACCATGTATAGTAAGGTGTTTTTAGCCGAAAAAAACGACCATGTATAGTAAGGCGTTTTTAGCCGAAAAAAAAACAACCATGTATAGTAAGGCGTTTTTAGCCCAAAAAAACGACCATGTATAGTAAGGCGTTTTTAGCCGAAAAAAAAAACAACCATGTATAGTAAGGCGTTTTTAGCCCAAAAAAGCGACCATGTATAGTAAGGCGTTTTTTGCCCAAAAAATGACCATGTATAGTAAGGCGTTTTTAGCCGAAAAATACGACCATGTATACTAAGGCGTTTTTAGCCGAAAAAAAAACAACCATGTATGTATTTTTGCCGCAAAAGGACTGATACATTATCGTTACATATATACACATCCATCTTTTCCCTCCCTCCAAAATACTTTGTTTGATCACATTTTTATTTTCATTTGATGCCCCTATCGGGAAATGCATCCCAAAGCATTACATTCGTCATCGGTGAGAAGCGCGTTTGAAATAAAAAGGCTGAAAAAAACTTGGTGTGAAGTACAGGAAAGTACTAGTTTTTATTCCTTCATAATCAAACTTCACAAACAGCTTGAACTTGTACAATACCTCAGAGAGTGAAAATTACAAAAAAAGTGCTGGTAACATTTACAAAAAAATCATCCTTACTTAGCAACAATCAGTTTATTCTTCCACACTTTTTTTTTAGTCTTTTGTATTAAGGCTTAATACTTCTGTATAAAGTATATGCAAGATAAGTCTTCACAGTTTTTTCGAAAGAAAAAAAAGTCACAATATTGTGTAACATAATGAAGCTTTTACGGCTATTTTTCTTTATAATAACGAATACACATCACTGGTAAATATAGGTGAAATACAGGTCTTATTGTAAAATGGCAAGTTATGATACTGTTTGCTGAGATAAGTCGATTCCACACACTTTTTATAGGAAAGTTTGTGATAACTGAAGCAGGAGGAAGAGGAGGAGTAGAAAAAAAAAGAAAGAAAGAAAGAAAAGAAGGTGATAAGTGCTCAACAGTTGGGGGGAGATCGCCTCCAAACTTTGGCACATCCCACGAATGAACAAGTCGCACAAATATGAGATTCCAAATGAAAGAAGAGCTAAACTGGCATAAAGTGAAAACATGCTGTGTAGTAAGGTGCTAAATTAGAGAGATTACATTGCCAGCATTTTTTTCTTAAAAACAAACAAAAAAAAAAAAAAACGCATTCTTTTATTTCCCCATGAATAAGGTGCAATTTTAAGACTCAAAACACATTTCTTCTTCTTTTTTTTATTAGATGTTGAGAACATATGCAATAAATACACATAAAATAATATTAAATTGACCAAGAGTCTTGAGGCAACCTCATGCTTATCCATGGATTGAAAAAAAAATGTGTAATGTGTAACACAATATGTGTTACACATATTGTGTACGTGTACATAATGTGTAACTCTCATATTGTGGTATGTGAACATAAAAAGCTGGATTGTGGTTATGGTATTGCCTGTTTGTTTGTTTTTCAATCTTTTTTTTTTGCGGTCTTTTTCTGTATTTATTTTTATTGAAACGGTGACAAAAACTGGATGACTAAAAAGGAAGATGGAATTGAAAGCCGAGATATATTCACAAGATTCCTTACGAAGCTGCACTGGTTTTGTTTACAGGTTGACAAATGGGCCAATCTACCCTCATGCATACTGTACGGTTTCTGTTTATTTGTTTTTTTTTTTGTTTAAAGTGACGCAACAAGCTCGCATTAAATAGTGTACATCACAAAAAAAAAAGCAATTTGGTTTTTAGTGCAAACACAATTGGCTGGCTTCAGCTTCTCAATAATAACGAGATTACAAGAAGGCACGTACTTATGCTTCCTCGAAAAACAAAAACACGCAACACAGTCGGGACAAAATAGACAAAAAAAAAGTGGTTGGGAAGAGGAAGAAAAGCTACAAAAGCCACGTCGGCGGCTGGTGATTCTTTTTTTTATTTAAATATACAAAATAATAATTTACGTCAAGGTTAAACCTTCAAGGACAACCGACGCCTTCGGACAAGTTGTGTCCATAATTTGTAAAATGGCTTCAAATGACTTTTACTGAGCGTATTTTACAAAGATGCCACGGCATATAGCTATATTTTACGTCTTAAGACTCGTGCTGAATATTCCGGAAGTCTTGTTTTTGAGTTGACGTCACTGAAGGAACGCCCATGACCGAAAAAAAGGACACATTACATTGTGTCAATATATTTTGCTGTACATGTCGTTGGACCAAAAAGAGCCAGAAGAGGGCGATCAAGCTCCATGTAAGGAATTTATCAGCCTGTGGAAACAGGCTGATTAATTCCTCACACGGAGCTTGGTCGCCATTTTCTGCCTCTTTTTGGGTGATACATTTCCCCCCAATGTTGCCTCAAAATGGCACGGAATAAATTCTTTAATCGATTGCAAACATGTATGCTTTCCTCTTCAGAACTTGGCGTGATGTCACGAACTGGGGGCGGGACCTTCTGAAACTCGCCATCTCCGAGGTCATTTTGAAGTAGTTTTTGGACACATGAACTCTTTTTTATTGGTGTTTTGCATTTGACTAAAAATATCAGCCTGCGTGCTTTGGGTATTTTAGATGCTATAAAACGTTTTTTTGATGTCAGTTAGGAAACAAATAAATGGTGTCGGTTGTCCTTTAAAGGACAGCTAGCTATCTAGTTGGCTTTCTATCCATTTCAGTTACTTCCGTGCGGCTACCGCTGCTCACCCACGTACGGTATTTTTTTTATGAATAAATAAAATAAACTACACATAATGTATGTTACAAAACAATTTTGACAGACCAAATTAATTTTTGGGGAGAAATCAAATATTAGCTCTGTAGCTGTCTATCTAGATTGCTAGCTAACTAGCTATCTAGATACGATGCCAGACGTGACGTCACATCAGGCATCGTCATCAACTCGAAAACAAGACTTCCTGAATATTCAGCGCGAGTCTTAAAATGTAAAATATAGCTATATGCCGTGGAATCTTTGTAAAATAGGCTCAGTAGAAGTCATTTGAAGTGATTTTACAAATCATGGACACAACTTGTCCGGAGGTGTCAGTTGTCCTTTAATGGTGGGATAGAAAAACGATTTTGGTGGATACAGCCAATGAAGTTTATATCACAAAAAAGGTGCATTTGATTTTTTTTTGGAACATTCTAGATCTTTCAAAAAAAAAAAAAAAAAAAAAAAAAAAAGAAAGAAAACACTTAAAACGACTAAATAATCAAACATTTTCGAATGGATCCCTTCCCTCATGACATCCCATCTGCTTTCATTTGAACCCGCCCCCCAACCCCTTACACACACACACACACACACACACACAAAAGCCAGGAGAAAACAACTTTAATGCCCCTTAAAAATGGAAAACATCAACATGGACGCCTAAAAAAAATGGTTCCCACAAGGTGTTCAGTGAATTCTATTGCTTTTTTTTTTTGGGTAGAAAAAAAAGACTAAAATGAGTCTTTATAGTGCAAATTTCTTTTCTGGTTTGAAAAAAATGGAACGATGAGAGAATTTGTTATTATCGGCTTTGACCATAGCAAGAAGGCGTCCAATCGTATATCCCTTTTATGTCAATGTAATCCGTCACTAAATGGGGATGAAAATTAGGATTCGTATTTATCAAAAAAATAAATAAATAAATAAAATACAGGTAACATCTGACTTACGACCGGCTCGACTTACGACCACCCATACTTACGACCACGACCTCCAGACACTATTTTTAAAATCTTAATTCAACGCCTGGCATCGCAACGTGCTAGCAGGCCGGCAACGCGTACAACAATTTTGGCCAGCCAGCCAGCCAGCCAGCATCTCTCTCACACAGCAATCGACTGCGTGATGGCACCAGACGAGGGGAGGTTTGCGAGTCATTTACCTTCCGAATCTCGATTCAACATTTTAAATGGATTTCGACTTACGACCATTTCAATTTACGACCATTTTGACTTACGACCGAGACGGAACTCGGTCGTAAGTCGGATGTTACCTGTATTTGATGATTGCCCCCCCCCACACACACACACACAAATCTGAACTCCTGCTCCAAAGCCAACTCTAGTGCATTTCATTTGGACTCAGTAGCTAACCAACAAGCAATTTCGCACCCTGGACCAATCATCAATGAAATTAATTGATAATCATGTGCCTCCCCAACCCACCACTTTAGTTAGCAAGCAACAATATGGGAAGAGTGGGTCACCTACACGGGTATACACCCCCTCGATTCCCAACTAAAAAAAAAAAAGGAAATGTCTCGACGTCTCACTCGAACAAAGCCCCGCCCCCTTGGCGTCATGTGCAGTCATGTCTGTCAAATACATTGCTCAGCTTGGAAAATGTTGGAAAACTCACTCCTCGTCCAGTGTTTGACAAAATCATATTTAAAAAGAAAAAAAAAAAAAATCGCAAAAAAATGGTTTTCCCTAATTCAGAACAGCAGTGGAAACATCTCAAATAAGCGCATTTCAAAATAAAATACCAACGGCCCAAAAAAAAAAAAAAAAAAAAAACACATTACTGCAGCATATATCTCAGGGTTATTTCATTTGATGTCATCTTGAACGAGCAATGACTACAACAGCTCCACTTAGTTATTTTTTTTTTAAATGGTAGGAATCAGGGTGGGAGGTTAAATAATAAAAGAGCAAAGAGAAAGAAGATCAACAACGGACTTTACAAAAAGCAAGTTATCTATAAACAACAACAACAAAAAAGCCAAAAGTGAAGCAATTTGGGTTTTCAGCATAAAAGGCCGCAATTCCGTTTCCTATTTTGAGAGCCGACAGTGAACGCATCGAGATCACAGGTGTCAAACTTGAGGCCCCCGGGGCCAGATTTGGACCCCGGGGTCATTTCTAGTGGCCCGTGAAAGTAAACCATGTGTGTTAATTTGATAAAATCTCTACTCCGAAATTTACCAGAATTTTTTTAAGGAAGATTAATCTATTGTTGTTACCAAAATATACCATTTCATAACGATCACCGAATTTTCCTTTGTTGCCGCGGTGAAACGATTTCACGCGTCGTCATTCTCTTCGGTATTTTTTGGCTTTGTAACCGACAAATATGTGCAAACTTAACATCTTGGTCCATCTCATTCATGTATAACGTATTGTTTTGTTGTGCAGGTGGAACTTTTAACTCATTCACTGTCATTCCCGAATTTGTTCGGGTTTTGTTTTTTTTTCTTGCCGGGTGGGTGTCGATAAAGCGCTGGTCAGACCTCTAGCAATGTTTTTTCCCTTCCGCAAAGGGGGGGGGAGGCATTTCCATTTTTTCTATGTTAGCACTTTGTTACAGCTTCAGCTGTTGTTAAAGCGCTATATAAACCAATATTGCATTGTATTTTGGACATCCACCCTCATTTGAAGCTCATATAACTCCAGACCCATATCATTTGGGAATTAACCAATTAACTTTTTTTTCTGATGAAAGAAGAGTCTTATGCTTCCACTATGGGGCAGCATTTGCCTTTAGTCTATGCTGTTGTTAACGCGCTCTATAAAGCAATATGTATGTATTCTATTTTGTACAGCTGCCCCCATTTCAAGCTTACATAAGTCCAGAACCATATAATTTAGGAATTAACACTTTTTTTATGATGAAATTACATAATCTAGTTTTTTTTACACTGTATTTAATGTTTATGTAGTCCTAAAAGTCCATATTATGTGGATCCTGCAATTTGAGTGAAAATGACAATAACCCTGGCACTGGAATAGACATTTTTTGCACATCGTCTGGAAGTGAATGAGTTAAAATATGTACATCCAATATTTAGGTGGTTGTGGGGTGGGTTTGGCGGGTTGTTATGGGAAGAATTCATGTGGATTTATAGATTCAAATATAAAAAAAAAAGATAGATTTGTAGCATTTTTGAATAGAAAATCTAATTTAATCTACCAATGAAGACAAGCACAAAACTACAACTAAACGTTACGCTTTATGCCATTTAGAACAAGAACAACAACAAACGAAAGCAACAAAAACGTTCTTTTCTCCCAAATATTTGACAATCTCAACCCGTCTTTGGTTTGCGTGAACCACCAAGGTCTAGTATCGGGTTCCCCCTCGCCAATTAAACTTGGAAAAATTAAATAAAAATGACAGCCAAATATCAATCGGCGTTGTAGTGTGTCAACGGAGGCGGTCTGATCACAACTTGAGATGAAATGAAATACAGGTTATTTATTTTAAAAGGGTAACATTGGCTGGAATGTTCCGGATTAAGCAGGAATGCAAGTGGGCTCCCCCTAGTGGCAGATGAAGGAATCACTGAATTATTATTATTATTATTATTATTATTTTGAAACGCTACATTTTTTTTTGACTAATGGAGTATAGTGTTTTTTTTTCAAGGACAGTTAAGTTGTATCCAACTATTAAGTACAATTAATTTTTCATTTACAATTTAAAAACAATCACTTTTCTGTGCAACACATTTGAATGGAACCGTTATTCCACATACATGGATGCCATCAATTTACGATGACGGGCCCAAAAAAATAAACGCTGTGATTTTGTGACAAAATGGAAAATAACGGGATCGTCTGGATTTGGGCAAGTTTTGTAATAGTGAAGAAAAAACAATGATCCAAGAATAATATGCATGGCTTGAGGAGCCCGCGATGAGAAGACAAAAGCGTTTGAGAAGACCTGCCGCGGCTTGGAATTGAAGCGGATTTACGTGGGTTAGGAAATGTGAGACAATCTGTTTTGGTAAATGGATGCTACAGCTTCGTATTTGCTTTCAAGATTTAGTTTGGAGCAGATGTGCACGTTTCACTGTGATGTCCCTGATCCACTGGTGAAAAGGATGCTTTGATCATCTCCTCTTTCATCTAGAAGTGCTTCGTACAACAAAAAGGATGCCGGAAAGTGCTTAAGGTTGAAGACTGTCTGTGTCTTTTATGTTGTGTCACATTATTGACGTCAAGATGACTTTACAGCAGCTCCTGTTATTTTGTTTTTCTACTTCTTCCTTTCCTTTCCTCTTACTTTCATCACTTTGCCGCTGTGAAATGTGAATTTCTCCACTGCAAGACGAATAAACGCGAATCCAACTTCAACTCCAAGCCTGATATTAAAATATGGGTGGATGTAGGAGAGTGTGCGGGTGTGTGAGATCGACGGCTGGACCAAAGAGTAGACTTGCCTATATCGAATTTTGAACGTAGATGAAACAAAGGCTTCCCCCAAAAAAAAATACAAAATAAAAGTAGCGGTGTATTGTCATAGCCGTTTTCTCCTGTTCCTATAAAAACGACAAATAATGGAGGACTTAAAGAATCAAAGTGGAGACAATGACATTAGGAGGTGGAATGCGATTCGTCGCCATTTTGTTTTTTTTTCTTGTTTGGGTGCTGATAAAGCGCTGGCCAGACCTCTGGCAATGTTTTTTTCCCTTCCACAAGGGCGTAGCATTTCCCTTTTTAACCATGTTAGCGCTTTGTTCCAGCTTCAGCTGTTGTTAAAGCGCTATATAAACTAATACGTATGCATTGTATTGTATTTTGGATAGCCGCCCTCATTTCAAGCTCATATAACTCCAGACCTTTATCATTTCGGAATTAACCCTTTTTTTCTGATGAATGTTTCTTATGCTGCATTGAATGTTTATGTAGTGCAAAAATTCTGTGGGTGTTGGAATCCGAGTGACAATGACAAAAACCCTGGCACCGGAGTGAACATTTTTGCACAACGTCTGGCAGTGAATGAGTTAAAAGTGTTTTTGTTTTGATGTTTTTTTAAACCAATTTGAAACAATAATTTGTGACTTCAGATTGGCAAAATTTCATGACAACATGACTGGAAATTTTCAGAGATGACGTACGCCATGCTACAGGCATTTTTCGTGCTGGATGAATTATTATGATGATGATTATTATTATTGTTACTTTTTAATCTACACCTGATTTGGAATTGACATGTTGACATTTTTTATAACATGTTGGTGTTTTTTAACATCTGTAAATGCTCACACTCGATGATAGGTCGTCATTGGCAGCCATTTTAGTTGGCGGCCATTTTATGGGAAATGATGACAAACGAACCAATTGGTTGCGTTGTAACCAGTGGATGACGTGACAGCGATCTGAATACAGAGAGATTGTGCTTTTCTTACTCTCTCTTTTCCCTTTCAAGATTGCAACTTTAATTCGTGAAAAAAAAGACGACAATTTTTGTTTTTGTACGACAATTCATTTTTTTTCTTTCCGTGTTGCCTTAATAGTCCTTTGTACTAATTAAAAATGGTAGTTTTAATATGAGGTGTTCCCACCTCCCCTCCACCCCCCTAAAAATTTCAATTTGGCACGTTGACCAGGCTTGCAGAATGAAAGTGTGGTAATGAGTCCGCAGGGGACACAATAATGAGGCGGTCCAAAACCTTTAATCTCGCAACCACGCCGTCATCGCCATCCGAAAACTTCATGTTAGACACAAAGAGAGACCTTTGTGCCATAAATCTTGTGTTGTATGTTCACACCATTTTCTAATCTGATTACAAGACTTTTTTTTCTCCAAAGGAAAGGTTATTTAAAAAAAATAAAATAAAATAAAAAATAATAACAATACATTTCATTTATTAGCACCTTTCAAAACTCTCAAGGTCACTTTATAGTCATGGGATCAAGTTTTTCTGTGGGTGAGCAGCGGCAGCCGCAAGCGCCAGCGTTCACTCAAACAGGAATAACTCAAATAGATAGAAAGTTTGCTAGCTAGCTAGATAATAGATAGCTAGCTAGGCCTTCACTCAACCCGGAATAACTCAAATAGATAGAAAGCTAGCTAGCTAATAGATTGCTAACAGATAGCTAGCTAGGCCTTCACTCAACCTGGAATTAACTCAGATAGAAAGCTAGCTAGCTAATAGACAGGTAATAGATATCTAAGTAATAATAATAATAATAATTGCTGGTTTCTTTTTTTGCACGTCGTTCTGTTTTGCGCCATTTTGAAAAGTACGCTAAGCTAAAGCGCTCATCAATAATCGATACAGGGAATTTGGAGTTTAAAGGTCACTCGCGGGCAAGCGAAGGGTCTCTTACTAATCTTACGAAGGGCGTCGAGACGCCGCGTCAACGGGCCAAAACAAACACCTGGAGTCGCCTTGATATTTACAATCCGAACGTGAGTGAAAAGAAGAAAAAAACAAAATGGCCGTTAGCCATTTTGTAAGCCATTGTGTAGCATCTTTGATCTCTTTGAGTCCTCCACTCATAAAAACAAAAAAAAAAAAAACCACGACTGACTTGATGGTGCTTTTTTTTCTTAAAGGGTTCGGATGCACTCGCCACAACCACCGCTGGGTCCTGCTTGTATAAATACTTTAACTAAATAGATGGTTATGTGTGTATATATTGTATCTGTGCAACGTAGGAGAAAGAAAGATGAAAATTCTGTATAGTAGCTGAAAGTACGGATAGGCACTTGATAGACGTATCCCCGATATCCCGCGTTGGGGGGGAAAAATGCATTCAACTGTGTGGAGGTGGTGAATCTTGTATATACATTTATATATATTTATATATCTACTGTATATATAAATATTTTTTATCAGAAGGTTATTTGTTACACACTGATGTGTGCGCTGTAGAAGAGCGGATAAAAAAAAAAAAAAAAAGCGGTGATGTATACTTTTTGATTCTCAACTGTGACTTAGTTGAAGTTCGAGTGATGAAAAACTGATGGTTGTCAAGCATTACCCATCGGCCAATCACGCGAGCCGATAATAACCCGACGATTGGCAAAACCATCGAGCGGGATGATCTGAAGGAGCGTCGCGGTTAACTCATTCACTGCCCAAAATTTGTTCTGGTTTTGGTTTTTCTTGCCAGGGAGGGTGCTGATAAAGCGCTGGTCAGACCTCTAGCAATGTATTTCTCTCCCACCGGGGGGGGGGGCAGCATTTGTCTTTTGTCCATGTTAGCGCTTTTGTTCCAGCTTCAGCTGTTGTTAAAGCGCTATTTAAATCAACATGTATTGCATTTTGTACAGACTACCCCCATTTCAAGCTTAGATAACTCCAGTCCCATATAACTTAGGAATTAACTACTTTTTTTCTGATGAAAGAAGAAAATCTAAGATTTCTGACACTGTATTAAATGTTTATGTAGTCGTATAACTAAATATTCCATGGGTCGTGCAATTTGAGTGAAAATGACAAAAACCCTGGCACTGGACTGGACACATTTTTGCACATGGTCTGGCAGTGAATGAGTTAAAAGGAGACTCAAACGTACTGTTAGAAAGACAAAACGACATCCACCCCGAATCTCTACGCTAAGATAAAGAAAACATGTCATACGATTGGTGAAGACAATACAAAACAGCTGCGAGATTGGTATCTAGTACTCGATAGGGTTTGTTCTGGAAAATAAGCCGCCATTTTGCCCTCCCCAACCCACTAAAAACAACGACGACAATAAAACAACACCAGAATAAAATAAAATCAAAATCTCCCTTAGTTAAAACTACAAGAAAGGAGCGTTTCTAAAAATGCTTTTCAACCATTTGTACACATTTTTCTTTGCAACATCACGAAAAGCTCACACGGTAGCGTCCCCGGAATCCCAAAAAAAAGTGGAAACAAGAAGCTACCGTAACTGTATAACGAACGGAGAGTGAAAAACAAGGGGGGGGGGGGGGAGGGCGAATGAACAACAAGAAGATTCCTTTCAATCTTATCATACAAGCGCTGAGTTCATCGCCCTCGTCCGGAGAATTTTGTTATTCCAGAAAACCACCACCACCATCAAAAACCAGCACCAAACAACAAACAACATAAAAATAAAAATAAAACAAATCGTAAGACAACTCTTATAGTGTCCATCCCAAATCAAATATTTTCCAAAGCCAACAACAAGCTACTCAACCTACTATTTAGACCATTGATACCACAAAGCTGGCTGTACTCATCTAGCTACAGTCTATAGTGCATTTTCGATATATGTGTTTACACAAACTATGCAAAAAAAAAAAAATATTATTATAATAAAAAAAAAAATTGATTGAGCCGCCTGTCGCCAAGGAATGCGAAATCACCGAAATACGTACACGTAAAACATGTCTGCCTGTGCGCTTGAAAGATGACGTCGAGATTTTGGCAGCGTCTGTGCTCGTCGGCATGGCGACAAAATGCCGTGAGCCCGAAAAAGTGTGGCGAGAAACTATTGGACACACACACACACAAAATTATTATTATTTTTTTTTTTAATAAAAATAAACTCGGCAGTTTGCTTACATGGACTATTTAGTGCATTGTCTGTTAAGGCAAAGAGATGAAGCCTCCACGTGCTGTGTCGAGACAACGAGAGCACTAGCATGCAGCACGTTTTGCCATCCTGGCAGCGACAGCTACAACATCGGGACCGCACCATATATACATCGAGAACGTGTGTGTGTGTTTGTATTATGCTAATAACGCGCACCTGCACTGAGAAACGAGCTACATGTGAAAATAAAATTCACACGTGAAGGGGATTAGAAACCTCAGTAGAATCTCAAATGTGTTTGGACAAAATTTTTGATTTTTTTTTCACTCATTCACTGCCATTCTCAAATTTATTATTATTAATAATTATTATTAATAATAATAATCATAATAATATATTTCATTTATATAAGTGCCTTTCAAAACTTTTAAGGTCATTTTACAGTCATGTGGAATAGAAAACTGTGACATGGAGTGCCATTCCCAAATTTGTTCTTTTTTTTTTTTTGCGGGGGTGCCGATAAAGCGCTGGTCAGACCTCTGACAATGTTTTTTTTTTCCTTTCTATAATAATAATTTTTATAATAATAATAATAATAATAAATTTCGTGTATAAGCGCCTTTCAAAACTCTCAAGGTCACTTTACCGTCACAGGATAATTTTTTTCTGTGGGTGAGCAGCGGCAGCCACACGCGCCAGCGTTCACTCAACCCGGAAGTAACTCAAATAGATAGAAAGCTAGCTAGCTAGCTAATAGATAGCGAATAGTTAGCTAGACAACCAGCCAGCCACCCAAACCACTAATGCTAGCTTTATAGCTAGCCAGCCAGCCAGACCGCTAATAGTTAGCTAACAGATAGAAAATAGATAGCTATGTAGGTAGCTTGATAGTTAGCTCGATTGTCAGACGCTGGTCGGACCATGTTAGCGCTTTGTTACAACTTCACCTGTGAAAGTTCTATGTATGTATTGTATTTTGTACATCTGTCCCCATTTGAAGCTCAGATAACTCCAGACCCATATAACTTAGGAATTAACAATTTTTTTTCTGATGAAAGAAGAGAATCTAAGGCTTCTGACGCCGAATTGAATGTTTATATAGTCCTAAAACTCAATGTTTTGTAGGTCCTGGAATTTGAGTGACAATGACAAAAACCCTGGCACTGAAATGGACACATTTTTGCACATCGTCTGGCAGCGAATGAGTTAATTTATTTGTATTTTTTTGTTTCCAGCCCGAGGAGCTGCTCCTCGTCCTGTACCTGCGCTGCATATTGCAAAGGAAGCCCTACAAGGTCAAGAGATTTCACGTTATCAAACAGTTTGATTCGGAAAAAAAAAGAGCACACTGGACAGACGACACCCACGAAAGGAAGGAAAGGACACGACGGCGAACAGACACACGACAATATTATCAAAGAAGCTGCATTCCATCGACCTTTCCACGCCCACCCAAAAAAGTCTGTACGAGGACATGTTTTTTTTTATAGTCTACCTATGTTACACACACGCATAATGCTAAACATATTATTATTATTCAGAGTGTGATCATGTCTGCGATCATCACTAGCGCCAAGTCAAACAGAAGTTGCCGTGATTATTACCGTCGCCGTTTCACTGTTTTGGCTCTCACAAAACGATTTATTAAGTTCCAAGGGAAGTGATTTCATAAAATATATATATAAAAAAAATTGAAACATAGATGAGAACATGTCATTTCTACACATTTAAATAAATGCTTGCATCAAAACGGCACACAGTACTCTACAAACAGTATACGGGATTGCGATACTGTAAGGTCACCGCAAGCAATAACGAAAGCCAAGAACCGCTGGATTACTTTCAAAATGGAAACAAAGCTATGCTAACACGTGAAACTCTAGAAACCAAATGTTAGATTCTCATTTTTTTTATTGTTTGTTTTAAAAAAATCCTCTTTTTTTAATTCTAAAAACTAGACCTCTGTTAACAGTAGTGCACTTATTGGTTTAAACAGTGCAACATATATGCGAGAAAAAAAAAAAAACGCAGTCCGCTTATCAATAAGTGATTGTTTTTTTTTCTATCCGACTTTAAAATTGATTAAAAGAAAATCTGATTTTATTGAACGAATATGATTAAATATCAAGCACGGGCGTAAAAAAAAAAGTGCAAAGTAGCACGTATTGTGTGTGTGTAAATGTGTGTACAAGTGTGTGTGTGTGTGTGTCCTATTTAGGTGAAAATTAAAATCCAAGTATGCGCTATCATAACGCACAAATGACATCTTACACACACATTAACTTCCAAATGTAGTCTGTACACGTGTGTGTTTACGTTTTTAGAAAAATTGGAATGTATATCTTTTTTTTTTTTTTGTTTTTAATATTCATGTTGGAGATGTACTTCTCCAAATTTTATTTTGAAAAACCGTCGCCGGCTATTTGGCAGTGACACGTTGAGATTGTGTTATGAAGCTCCCATCACTAAAACAGCTTTGCAAAAAAAAAAAAAAAAAAATACAATAAAAAAATAATAAAAATTTAAAAATCATGACCGGGTCCGTATCATCCAATCAGATGGTGATTATTTAAAAAAAATACAATAAAAAAATGGGGATTTTAAATTGAATTTCTCTCTCCTTGACACTGTTCAAGTAAACAGCCAATCACAACTACCAACCAGATACATAATAGAGTTGAAAGGAGAATGGAAAAAAAAAACACGTAGAATAATCAATAACAACAATACCGGTAATTTGAAGGACAAATCTGGTTTTCAAAGCCCCCATCGCAGTCTGATGGAAGCGGAGGTGGGAGGGGGGGGGTGCAGCAAATATGGGGTAAAGAGAGAAACTCTAGTCTCGTATTCCAAAGCTGCTCTTAACTGTAAAAAATGAAAAAAGGCAGGGAAAGAAAATAGTATTAAAAAAATAATAATAATAATCACACTGATTTTTATGATTGGCGCAGCTTTGACTAACAGTCTTTTAGGAGATTAGTGGCAGTGTATGCAAATGAGTTCTGAAAAACAGTTTTTTTTGTTTTGGTTTTTTTCCCTCTCATCAACACAGTCTAATTAATTAATCAATTAAACAAAACTATTAAAAAAAGAAACGACTGGACAGTTACAAAACATACGAAATATTCTTCCCGCCAATCTTATTGACGGGAAATGATTGAAATTTGTACCTTAACAACATCATAATTCAATAAAATAGGAATAAATAAAACCCAGTGTCAAATTTACTACTTTTCTTGCTTGTTTTTTTTTTTTAAATTGACTTTAGAAGGCAATCTTGTGACTGTATTTTAGAAGGAATATGTAGCCCCGCCCACGCTGATTTTATTTTATTTTAATTAGTTTTGTTATTGTTGTTGTAAATTATACCACAGTAAGTTTGGACATTGAATGTCTCCAAACTGGTCAGTATGGGTTCACAACCGCCATTTTAAATGGCCTTTTTCCTCTCTTTCTTTCTCACACACAAACACACACACATGAAAACGCACACTCAGACATAAGCAAACGCACTCCGATAGATCGACACTAAAAGTGTGTGTGTGTGTGTTTGTGTGTATGTTTCTTTCATAGGCCTTTCGGTAGTGTTCAACACATAAAGGAGTATTTTTTTTTTTTAGGAAATCATACATTTAGAGGCCCGTAGTTCGGATCCATCCAGTAGATCAGTATCAAACTACTAAGCCTTAAGGCCACCATCTTTTTGTTTATTTAGAAGAACAAAAAGGAAAATCTTTTTTTGTTTTTTTTTTGTTTTCCTTTTGGGAAACTTAATGTGCCAGTGAAAAAGGACCAAAAAAAAAAAAAAAAAGTAATAAATCTAGTGCCATTTTTGTCATTCTTTCGGAAAAGTTGTACTTATCCGTCGGAGACATGCATTCGCATGTGGTCGTTGAAATGCTCCATTTGGTCGAACTTGACGGGGCAGACGGAACACATGTAGGTGGTCCCTTCCTGGCCGCCGGCCTCGGCGGCCACGCCCACTCCCGTCGGGACCCCCGGCCCTTCCCCCGCCCCGCCGCTCACGGGCATGGCCAGGGCCACCGCCCCGGCGCCGGGCTCGGGGACGGCCATGGGGAGCGGGAGGGGGATGGAGACCGGGATGGAAACGGGAGCCGGGTTGCCGAGGGGCCCCGTCAGGCCGGCGATGGCGCTGCCCGTGCTGTGCAGGGCCATGTGGCGCTCCAGCAGGGTCTTGTGGGAGAATTTTTTCTTGCAGATGACGCACTCGTAGGATTTCTCGCCGCGGTGGAGGCGCATGTGGACGTTGAGCGAGCTCTTCTGGGTGAAGCGCTTGTTGCAGATGCTGCACTGGTAGGCCCGCACGCCGGTGTGGGTCACCATGTGCTTGATTAAGTAATCCTTCAAGGAGAACGAGCGCCAGCAGATGCTGCACTGGTGAGGCTTTTCTCCTGAAAGACAAAATCCAGCGTTTACAACATTTCAACTCATTCAATGCCATTCGCCAAATTAGTCGGGAATTGAAAACATGACGTCGAGCGCCATTCCCGAATTTGTTCAGGTTATAGTGTCCTCTCCTCTTTCATCTAGAACTGCTTCATGTCACAAAGTGGGTACAGAAAGTGCTCAAGAATGAATAACTCTGTGTCTTTGTGTTGTCGTATTATTTTATTAGAGTTTTATATAGAGTTATTCATTTTAATTTATGGTACTTCCGGGTTGAGTGAACGCTGGCGCGTGTGGCTGCCGCTGCTCACCCGCAGAAAAAATATCCTGTGACCGTCAAGAGTCCTTGAGAGTTTTGAAAGGCGCTTATAAATGAAATGTATTATTATTATTATTAGTTTGTCTTGATGTTGTGCTGTTTATCTATTGCAGGGTGGGTGTCGATAAAGCGCTGGGAAGACCTCTGGATATGTTTTTTTTTTCCCTTCCACAAGGGGGGGGGGGGTTATTTCCATTTTTTCTATGTTAGCACTTTGTTACAGCTTCAGCTGTTGTTAAAGCGCTATATAAATCCTATATTGCATTGTATTTTGGACAGCTGCCCCCATTTCAAGCTCAGATAACCACAGACCCATATCACTTTGGAATTAACCAATTAACTATTCTTTTCTGATGAAAGAAGAAAGTCTTATGCTGCATTGAACGTTTATGTAGTCCTAAAACTCAATATTCTGTGGGTCTTGGAATTCGAGTGACAATGACAAAAACCCTGGCACTGGAGTGGACACATTTTTGCATGTGATTGGCAGTGAATGAGTTAAATGGAGATTTTTATATTGTTGTTTAACTGTCTTCTTATCAGACGAGATGCCATTCGGATTTTTGTTTTTTCTGGCTAGGGGTGCCGATAAAGCGCTGGTCAGACTTCTGGCAATGTTTTTCCCTTCCACGAGGGAGCAGCATTTGTCTTTTGTCTTTTGTCACAGCTTTTGCTTTGTTATTGCTTCAGCATTTGTGAAATCGTTACATAAATCAATATGTATTGTATTTTGTATAGCCACCCTTATTTCAAGCTCATATAACTTCAGACCCATATGACTTAGGAATTAACTTTTTTTCTGATGAAAGAAGAGAGTCAAAAGGTTTCTTACGCTGAATTGAACGTTTGTGTAGTTCTAAAACTCAATATTCCGTGGGTGCTGAAATTTGAGTGAAAATGACAACAACCCTGGCACTGGAGTGGACACTTTTTTGCACATCATCGATCAGTGAATGAGCTTAAAAAAAGGGGGGGGGGGGGTTCCCCGTTCCTTATCTAAGTCTGAAGCGTCTTCCATCTGTTAACGGCGTCAAAACAAACACACGTCGAAGCCAACGGCGGTCATCTCGGCAAATCTGCGGCAGCGCCCGTGTGCTCGGCTCTCTTAAAGCCAACACAGAAGGTGCCCGTGCGGTGGCCATTTCATTAAGGAATACGAGCTCGTCAGCAAGCCGACAATTCAAAGTTAATGTTCCTGCTGACTTCACGGAGTGGACGCCTCAAGGCCACCGCTGGGGGAGGAAGCATTAAAAGTCGCTTTGTGTCTGGCGAGGGGGACGTTTATGTCTAGACTTACTTTAGCTCAATTGAAATGACGAGCGTTCTCATTTCGACGTCATTGAAATTCAACAAGGAGTCACGTTTACATGGTCAAAGTCAAAAATATTTTTTGCCCTTTTTTCCCCTTCTATCTATGCCCAATTTGTTCACGAGCGTATACATGAAATTCTCACAAATATGCTTTAGTCTAGGGTTGAATTTTCCTATTTGCGGTCCTTTTTTTGGGAATACTAACAAAAACAAAGGAAAAATGTTACACAGACTACATTTTGGACAATTTGAAGGTGTCGGACATTTTGCGCCTCATCCGAAGAGTTTCGTCAGCGAACTAAAGTTGCGCTGGTAACCCAGACCCTATATCCCTAATGGACAGAGGTGGCAGTGCCAGACCTCAGCTCTGATAGTTCACCGCTCTATGGACCACTCCCTGAAGCCAATCTGATTACTTCTATTGTTCTATCCATGGCTCTGATTTCACCTCATTGGTTAAACTAATTATTTGTCCACTCTAAAAAACCCAATAGTTCTATCCCTGGATCGGGTTTAAAATCATTAGCAACTCTGATTACCTCTCTAGTTTTCTATCCGTGGCCCTGGTTTCACCTCATTAGCCAATCTGATTCTTTCTATAGTTTTATCCCTGGCCCTGATTTCACTTCATTAGCCAATCTGATTACCTCTCCACTGTGATTCTCTCTATAGTTCTATCCCTGGCTCTGGTTTCACCTCATTAGCCAATTTGATTCCCTCTATAGTTCTATCCCTGGCTCTGATTTCACCTCATTAGCCAATCTGATTCTTTCTATAGTTTTATCCCTAGCCCTGATTTCACTTCATTAGCTAATCTGATTACCTCTCCACTGTGATTCCCTCTATAGTTCTATCCCTGGCTCTGATTTCACCTCATTAGCCAATCTGATTACTTCTCGAGTCTGATTCCCTCTATTGTTCTATCCCTGGCCCTGGTTTCACCTCATTAGCCAATCTGATTACCTCTCCACTCTGATTCACTCTATAGTTCTATCCCTGGCTCTGGTTTCACCTCATTAGCGTGACTAAGCCGACGTGGTATCGGCCTGAAAAGTCTGTTGTAAGCACGGTCTAAATTAAACCTTAAATCACATTGGCGATTGATATTTTTAATATTATGATTATATTTTTAATAATTATGATAGCTATTATGATGTATGATGATTTTTAAATTAATGTCTCGTAATTTTGCAAGAGATATTTCACTTTTCAACTTTTATCTCTGCTAGATTGAACTTGTAAACGATGAAGCTTCACATTTCCGAGTATGAGCACGTTTGTCGACGTTTGTTTGGTTGATGGAATTTGTCTCAGATATTTTTTTTTTTGAGGGGGTGCAGGTGCTGGCAAACATAAAACGACGAGGTATGGGGGTCAAAGGGCACTTACCGGTATGCACAAACATGTGTTTGACGTAGTTCTGCTTGGCGGTAAAGGTTTTACAGCAGAGAGTGCATGCATAGGGTTTCTTCTCCCCCTGCCCCATGGCCTGCTGCTGCTGCTGGGACGGCGGCGGCGGGGGAACGCCCAAGGCGTTGGGGAACGACGCCATGGCGGGAGGGGGCGGCACCGTCACAAACTGGGCCTGCTGCTGGCCGGAAAGATAAATGAAAGACTTGCTGTCTCGGCTGGGCTGCGGGGAGAAGAGGGTGGGCAAGAAGGTGCCCCCGGCGCCCAACACTTGGGAATTGCTGGTCACGGCGTGCGGCATTCGCAGGTTGCTGCCGTGCGACTCCACATGCCGCAGGTAGTGCTGCGTGCTGGCCAGGGTTTGGGACATGAGGGGGTGCATCAGGGAACCGTCCGCGGTCCCCCGGCTTTGGTCGCCCTCGTCGGGGTCCGCCGCTTGCTCCGGGGACGAGTCGTTGACCTCGATGTGAACGCCGCCGCCTTCGCCTTCCCGGTTGAAGCTCAAGAAGGGCTGCTGCTCCATGGCGTCCGCCTCGGTGCTGATGGAGGAGCTGACGCCGGAGTCGAAACTCTCCACTTTGGACTCGCTCGCCGTCCCCTCGCCGTGCTCGTTCTCCGCCTGGCAGTTGGCGGCGGCGTTGGCGTTGTCGAAGCAGCCGTACTCGTCTTCGGCTTCCTGCTTGATGTGCATCCCGCCCGTTTGGAGGCGGACCGGTCGGGGCTGCTTGCGGCAGTGCGTCGACTCGGCCGTGGAGATGAAGCGCTCCACCTGCTGCGACCGTTCTTGGATGCGGTTCATCCAGGGGGGGTCCTGCGCCGGCTGGTCTTTCGGGGCGCCGCCGCCGCTCGGGTCGTAGTTGCTCGCCGCCGGGTTGCTGTAAAGGGAGCGCTCGCGGGTGCCGTTGGAAAGCCCCGAGTAGTAGAGCGAGGTGTAGCCGCGATCCACGTTCTGCCGGGACGACGTCTGCATGCAGCCCGACTCGGCGTCGCTGCTCGGCCCGGACGTGGCCGACTCGGGCGTGCCGCGGGGGGTGTCCTGACCGGAGTCCCCCGGGATGACGGGGAAGGCCCCCGGGCCGGCCAGGCCCGCGTTCTGGGACACGATGCGGGTGCACTCATCGATGACGGTCTTGATCTGCAAGATGCTGGCGGCGGTGAGGATCTGCAGGGCCTCCGACTGCGACACCCGAAGAATCCCGCTGTACATAAAGTCAATCAACTTTTGGATGGATTGCACCGAGACCACCGAGGGGATCTCAATGTCGCTGTAGCCCAAAAGCAGCTTGTCCTGAAAGAAAGGGCTTCCAGCGGCCAGGACGCAGCGGTGAGCTCGCAGCATACTTCCATGGATCCGAACAGTCACATCACAAAAGTGCCCGCGGTTGCGCTGCTCATTGAGGGTCTCAAGTACGGAATTGCTGAAGTTGTGGAGATTGATGTTATGAATGCGCTCGGTCATCCCCTTGCGACGGATGTGACCTGAAAAACCGAACGGCGACACAACTCCTTTTAAAGACCTGCTGCATTATTCACACGCGCCTTTGCTACACTGCGCTCGACAGCGGAATTGCTAATTGCAATAAGAAGCGGGTGGGGGGTGGACAAACTGGGGCGTAAAACGTAACCTTTGTTGTAACACAAGGGAGAAAACAATCCCCGAAACATTTTTGGGGGGTACCTTAACTCATTCATTGCCATTCCCAAATTTATTTGGGGATTAAAAATATGACATGGAGCGCCATTCCCGAATGTGTTCAGGTTTTGTTTGTTTTTTGGGGGGGAGTGGGGCAATAAAGCGCTGGTCAGACCTCTGGCAATTTTTTTCCTTCGTACAAGGGGGCAGCATTTGCCTTTTGTTCATGTTAGTGCTTTGTTCCAGCTTGAGCTGTTGTTAAAGTGCAAAATATGTGTATTATATTGTATTTTTTTACAGCTGCCCCCATTTCAAGCGTATATAACTCCAAACCCATACAACTTAGACATGAACTCTTTTTTCTGATGAAAGAAGAGAGTGTAAAGGTTTTCTTACACTGAATTTAATTTTTATGTTGTCCTAAAAAAATCAATATTCTTTGGGACCTGGAATTTGAGTGAAAATGACCAAAACCCTGGCACCGGAGTGGACATTTTTTTTTTTTGCACATTGTCTGATGAGTTAACGCTTAAAATTCAAAGCACCTCCCGCAGAAAAAAAAAATGTTCTTATCCAGTGCCTATAAAGTGTCCTTGAGTTTTGAAAGGTGCATATAAATAAAATGTATTATACTAGTATTATTTTTGCACATCGTCTGGCAGTGAATGAGTTAATAAAATGACTATAAATACAATTTATTATTATACTATTAGTTTTGCACATCGTCCGGCAGCGAATGAGTTAATAAAATGACTTAAAAACTTTTTAAAAAATGTATTAATTCATTAGATGTCCTCCGCTATAGATAAAATTGTGTATTTTTTGGAAACCGATTTTAAAAATAATGCAATGAAACGACATGAGGATTGTGCATATCACTTTAAAATTACTAACTAAAATGGCGAGCATAACAATTACAACGTTCTTTGAAAAAAAAACAGATGTTTGAATACAGTTCAGATCTAACTGCACTGAAAATAATAATAATAATAATAATAATAATAATAATAATAATAATGTTTTTGTTGCTGTTGTTAAAGCACTATATAAATGTGTGTAGTATTGCATTATAATAATGATAATACATTACATTTTAAGCACCTTTCAAAGCTCTCAAGGACACTTTACAGTCACAGACAAGCATAGGTACTATAATAAATAAAATACAATCATAAATAGAATGCAATAAATAAAATACAATTATAAATAGAAACAAGAGAGAGAGCTACACAGAAACTGCCATTTTAAATAGGTGGGTTTTGAGATGGGACTTGAACGTGGGAAGAGAATCGATTATTATACTGTAATAATAATAGCAGAGTACATTTGTATTAACTTTACAGTGTATTGATTATTGTGTGTGTGTGTGAGAGACAGAAAGACAGAGAGAGCGTGCGAGAGAGAAAGCGGGAGAGAGGGAAAGTGAGAGAGAAGGCTCCTTTAATGACCAGTGGGTGGCGCACAGGGCTCAGAGGACAAACAGCCTCTTTTGTTGGTCATGTGCTCACTATGATGGCCGCTTCCAAACTCAAGACACACGAAATGTGCCACCGTAAAAAAAAAGTATTTGGAATTAATCTTAAAGCGTTTTATATTATTTATTTTTTTGTTCTTTCCCTCCCAAATGTTTGCCCAAATTTAAAATAATATATCTTATTTTTAAATTCACTAATGAATGACTTCAAATGTAGTCATTCACACTAGTTCACGGACAGGTTATATATATTTTTATTTGTGATCACCTGTGAGCTGGAGGATATTTTAAACAACACTCTCCTGTTCCCAAAAAAAAAAAAAAATCTTAAATTAAATTAAATAAAAATTATAATGTATCATTTAAATCCGAAACAAGCGCGCTGATTGTATGGTGCGCTAATGTATATTTATAGGTAGTTTGCTCACATTGTGTACAAAGGGTAAAAAGGGAGACAAATCATATTTTGACTACATTAAAGTGTAAAACAAATCCAGGTGGTGGAACAAGCTTTTGAAGAACAAAAAAAAAAACACTTGCAAATTCCACTTGCGCATTGAGGCGTAATAAATGTGAAATTAAAAAGTCATAGAAAAGCATATCAGTCCTAATAATTGAAAATCCTCAACAAATATAAATCAATAATATGGAGCCTAATTTTTAGCACAGTAAAAAAAGAACAAAACTCACAGTTTGATGACGTGCGGCTGGTGAAGAAGTGCGGGTCAATCTTCAGTTTGCTGGTGAAGATGGCGGAACAGAGGCCGGCCGGACGCTAGGCAAGGCTGTCAGTCCTCTCTTCCCAAATCATGTGTTGCTCTGCCAAAATGTTTGTAAAAAAAGGTGGGGGAGAGAGAAGAAGAAGAAGAAGAACGGGGAGAAAAATAGAAAAAAAAAGAAGACAAAGGAAAAGGCAAATCTTTAGATCACATCGATATCGCCACTCCCTTGATGGACCCGAAGCAACATGAACGTCTACCTCCGACATGCTGCAACAGATGTGTGAAGAGTTTTCAATGCCAAATTAAAACACACACACGCACAAAAAAAAAGAAAAAAAAAAAAGAAAAGAAAATTAAAAACGGATCGTCCTGTGTGCAATTCAACCAGGGTGAAAATTCTATCGGAGATAGCGAGTCTCACAGCAGTTATCTGAGTCACTGGGCAACAAAACCACACCCTTTAAAAAACGATCTTGATTCCACATTAATTAATGCACTCAGTATGCAAGTGTGTGTGTGCTATTTTCTCATCGCCAACAGCTCAAACAAGACAAAGACGTGGCGCAGTTCTTACAAGTTGTAATAATAAAAAATGTAAAAAAAAAAATGAATCTCAATATTAAACACACAAGACATTCATTAGCAAGCACAAGTCGGCCATTCAACACCAGCGAGCATGTGACGAGCTGCTTTTGGTGATGCGAAGGCAATCTCTTAAATGGCAGCTTTAAGACTCGATATAAAGGGCAGCCTGCAGAAAGTTAAACTCAACTTGGTAGGGGAAAAAAAGCAATCCGGTGTCATTTTAGGTCACTCACATTGAAAGTAGGAGGGGGTGGGTGGATAGGCGCCAATCATTTGAAGCAGTGTGAAATTTCCTTTTTGGTGTCCCAATCAGATTTCTACACACTGAAACAAGAGATGTTCCATATTTGCCATTTTCTTTTTGAACGGCAAGCCAAAGTAACACTTTGATGCGTTTGGGAGTTCAATCCGGAAGATTAAAAAGTAGATCTGACTACAGTCAAGTGACCTCTGAACCTTTCCTCCCACCGTTCCCTCCACTTCAACTGAGGGATGTCAAATCTCTTTGTGAATTGTGTCAAAAACTGCCATTGAAATATTGAATGAATCGTGTATTCATTTGTTTGTTTGTTTGTTTGCATTTCATGTTGATATTTTTATGACAGATAACGGCCTTTTTGAATGGAAATGGGCGATCACAAGTGGAATAGAATACACTTTCGGGCACACACATGCATAAACGCATATGCACTGATATAATAATAATACTACTACTACTACTACTACTACTAATAATAATAATAATAATAATAATAATAATAATAATAATAATAACAATAATAATAAGAAGAATACATTTCATTTCAAAACTCTCAAGGTCACTTCTTTACAGTCACAGGATAAGTTCATTCTGCTAGCTAGCTAGCGAATAGATAGCTATTAGCTAGAGAATAAATAGCTAATAGCTAGCAAACAGCTAGCCACAAGCTAGCGAATAGACAGCTATTAGCCAGCGAATAGATAGCCATTCGCCAGCGAATAGATAGCTATTAGTACTTGAGAGGTGAATAATACTAATAATTACGAATACTACTACTACTACTACTACTACTACTACTAATAATAATAATCATAATACATTTCATTTCAAAACTCTCAAGGTCACTTTACAGTCACAGGATAAGTTTTTTTTCTGCTAGCTAGCGAATAGATAACTAATAGCTAGGGAATAGATAGCTATTAGCTAGCGAATAAATAGCTAATAGCTAGCAAACAGCTAGCCACTAGCTAGCGAATAGACAGCTATGAGCCAGTGAATAGATAGCTATTAGCCAGCGAATAGATAGCCATTCGCCAGTGAATAGATAGCTATTAGTACTTGAGACCTGAAACAAAATGGCAGACCAAACAATGAGGACCCCTAAAGATCGTGTAAACAAAACAAGAAGAATAATCATAATACATTTCATTTCTAAGCGCCTTTCAAATCTCTCAAGGTCACTTTACAGTCACGGGATATTTTTTTTTTCTGTGGATGAGCAGCGGCAGCCACACGCGGCAGCATTCACTCAACCCCAAAGTAACTCAAATAGATAGCTAAATAGCTAGCTAGCGAATAGATAGCTAATATCTACCGATAGACGAGAAGTTTAAAAGGTCAGTAAAATACGATAACGAAGCACATTTTGGATATTTTGTGACACTAAATGAAACATTTTGAAAACTTGCAAAAGGAACAGGGCGCGTTGGGAGCAAAGGTGCCATTGGCTTGAGATTTCAAGGACCCATTTCGATCCTCGGGGCTTCATCTTGGGGGTTAATTGTAGGCGGAAAAGCCAAGGAGGACTTGGAGAGGGCAGTTGGGAGTGACTGTCAGCATGTAAAATGTGATTAAAATGTTCTTTTAGGGAGGCGCTTTGAATTTTAAGTGTTAACTCATTCACTCATTCACAATGTCCACTCCAGTGCCAGGGTTTTTGTCATTGTCATTTGAATTCCAGGGCCCACAGCGTATTGAGTTTAAGGACGACATAAATTTTTCATTCATTTGTTGTGCGCTCTATTTGTAATATGTGAAGGGGATTAAACATTCTAAAGGATTCATCAAATTCATAATGGCCCCCCGAGAGGATATCGTAATTACAATTTGGCCCGCAGCAAAAAATGACTTTGACACCCTTGCCTTAGACTGTCTTCTTTCATCAGAAACAAAGAGTTAATTCTTAAATTATATGGGTCCGTTGTTATATGAGCTTGAAATGAGGGCGGCTGTCCAAAAGACAATGCAGTACATACCTATTGGTTTATATAGAGCTTGAACACCAGCTGAAGCTGAGACAAAGCCCTAACATGGAAAACGGGGAAATACTTCCCCCTTGTGGAAATGGGAAAACATCGCCAAAGGTCTGCCCAGCGCTTAATCGGCACCAGAAAAAGTAAAAACAAAACCCGAACAAATTCAGGAATGTCGCTCTTTGTCTTATTTTCAATTCCCGATTCAATTCAGGAATGGCAGCGAATGAATTAATTGAAGGTGTACCTTATAGTCCAGTGCGCCTTATATATGGAAAAAGATTGAAAATACAGCATTTAATTGGGGTGCGCCTTATATTCTGGTGTGATTTATACACTGGAAAATAATATATTTATTAATTTAAAACAAAACCAGAACAAATTGGGGAATAGCGCTCGACGTCCTATTTTCAATTCCCGAATCAATTCGTGAATGGCAGTGAATGAGTTATCTCTTGGCGAGCAAACAGCAATCTCTTCGCTAGCAAACAGCCATCTCTTCGCTAGCAGCCATGTCTTTGCTAGCAAATAGCCATCTCTTCGCTAGCAAACAGCCATCTCTTCGCTAGCAAACAGCCATCTCTTGGCTAGCAAACAGCCATCTCTTTGCTAGCAAATTGCCATCTTTGTGCCAGCAAATAGCCATCTCTTTGCTAGCAAATGGCCATCTCTTTGCTAGCAAACGGCCATCTCTTTGCTAGCAAATAGCCATCTCTTTGCTAGCAAATGGCCATCTCTTTGCTAGCAAATTGCCATCTTTGTGCTAGCAAATAGCCATCTCTTTGCTAGCAAATAGCGATCTCTTTGCTAGCAAATAGCCATCTCTTTGCTAGCAAATGGCCATCTCTTTGCTAGCAATTTGCCATCTTTGTGCTAGCAAATAGCCATCTCTTTGCTAGCAAATAGCCATCTCTTTGCTAGCAAATTGCCATCTCTTTGCTAGCAAATGGCCATCTCTTTGCTAGCAAATGGCCATCTCTTTGCTAGCAATTTGCCATCTTTGTGCTAGCAAATAGCCATCTCTTTGCTAGCAAATAGCCATCTCTTTGCTAGCAAATTGCCATCTCTTTGCTAGCAAATAGCCAGATCTTTGCTAGCAAATAGCCATCTCTTTGCTAGCAAATTGCCATCTTTGTGCTAGCAAATAGCCATCTCTTTGCTAGCAAATGGCCATCTCTTTGCTAGCAAACAGCCATCTCTTTGCTCGCAAATGGCCATCTCTTTGCTAGCAAATGGCCATCTCTTTGCTAGCAAATTGCCATCTTTGTGCTAGCAAATAGCCATCTCTTCGCTAGCAAATAGCTATTTCTTTAGTATTAGTGTGGCAGATGATGCAACAGTTAGTTGAGCTGAGATTCACGAGTCTACTTTAAGTCAAAATGTAAAAAAAAAAAATACAATAAATTGAGGCCAACAATGTATAAATGTCCTCAGGGCAGTTTGTAAGTCAAAATGGGTAATTTGGGTATCATCTGCATTAAATGGAAACAGATAACTTTGAAGAGATTTCCCCTGGCAGCATGCAAATGGCAAACAGAACTGGGCCAGGGACAAAACCCTGAGGACCCCCCCCGCGCTGTAAAATAACAAAAAAAAAAAAAAAAAAAAAACGTACAAGATACAAAGGGGACCGTCTGAGAGGTTACATGATGAAAGCTCCTGCCCTGAGAAGAACCTGAGGAGCCACGTTGACAAACGAAGCGCGTGAATATCAGGAACGGAGACGCACGCGCTAAATAAGCACAATGGAAAGATTCAAAAAACCGAACCAGTTCAGAGCAGTGAGTTTTTTTTCTCCATCGCCGCAAACGTTACTACAGAATCTTCAAATAAGGTATAACTTGTGTTCTCAGATAACCTCGTAAGGTTTGATATGACTTAGTCAAATTTGGAACTGAATAACATCCACGCGGGTGCCAAAATCCTATTTGCCATCACCATGGCAAATATTATTTGTCAGCTTCGCCCGTTGCCAGGGGTGCTACAGTTAGGCAAAGCAAACATACTGTACATATATCTGGCTGCCCCCGGACCACGCAGACATGGAAATCCACCTGCCTTAGGGGTAGACTCAAGTGAATGGTGCCAACAAAAGGGTGAGGAGGGGGTGTGTGTGGGGGGGGGCGTAGAGTCCAGGCTCCACTTGCCCACACCGCCACTCACAACAGTGATTCCATTTTAGCCGTGACACAGTGGGTGAGCAGCAGCCAGCGCCTACCTGCAGTGAATTCTAATCAGCCCAGGGGTCTGCCTGCCACCCCCCTGCCCCCGACATCTCCTACTACCCTGCCTCACACTAAAGGGGCCTGATGATCCTTCAAAATTAATTAGATCCTGGTAGGTGGCGGCCATTTTCTTCCCACATCCGCATGCTCCACCAAAAAAAAAAAAACACCCCCCCCAAAAAAAAAAAAATCTAACCAAATTCGAGTACCCCCCCACCCAACCCCTCGCGCCGATCGCTTTTTCTGTATCTACCTGTTTCATCATCCCTCTCGCCGCCTTCCCCCTCCATCTGTCTGTCTCCCTGTCTGAAACAATCACCCACCACTCCTCTCCTCTCCTCGCCCCCCCCCCCTCTATGCCCCGCCCCCCTCGCCGCCTGCCTCCGTGCTCCGAGCTCCGTGTCTGCCTCTGTGGAGTTTTGCTGTCAATAAATCCCCAGAGGTCAGTTTGTCTGCTGGAAATCAGACACAATGCTTCAGACCGCCAATGCCATGCAGAAAATCGCCCCGACAAAGGGTAAAGGAGGGCGAGAAAAGGGGTACGTCCGCCGTTAAGGGGGTGGCGGCTCCTAAAAATGTTGGGGTTGTAACGCCAACAAGCATCCAAGCTTCATCCGTCGCCCGTATAACGTGAAAAGCTCATGAAATATTCTGCATCAAATTGGACATCGGTTAATAAGGCGGCGGTGTTGGGGTAAAAAGGGGAGGAGGGGGGGTGCGAGGGGGAGAAGTGGCGAGACTGGGGAGGGGGATGGGGGTTTGAGAGCAGACACAAGAGGCACGCGTATGAAAAGGAGCAGTATCAACCACGTGAATAATATAGATCTTGAATATGCTAATAGCGCTTCCTGCACGTGTCGTCGTATGAGGCCTTTGCTACATACGCCACGTTTACATCTGGAGACAAAAAAAGGCCACATGCAGACAATTGTGGCCGGCCGAGCGTCATTTTTGGTTTTGAAGCAATCGTTCTTTTTTTTATTGTTTTTTTTTTATTTTTATTTTACGACTTTGTTTGAAGCCCCGACTGATTGATGAAGACCATTCGAGGTTCGGAAAAAAAAAAAAAAAATCAGTACGCCTTGCAAATGTCGAGACGTGGCCTTTTAATTGAGCACACCATGTTAACAGCGTCGCGAGAACAATGGCAAATTCGACGCCGTCCATCAGGCAGGTGAAAATGACCTCAAATGAGGGAGGAGGAAGGAGGTTGGCGTTTTCGTCTCTTCTCTCCGCCTCGCAAAAGCATTTAAGAATTGGATTTGATTCGCCTTTATTAGTCTCGCGGTGGGGGAAAAAAATACATTTCACAGCAGCAAAGTGATGAAAAGGAAAGAAAGAAGTAGATAAACAAAATACAGGACCTGCTGTAGAGGTAGCCATCTTGAAGTCAAAAGAACCATATGACAACACACATGACACAATCATTCAATACGTCTGTGTAGGCTTTCAGTCGTACAGGAGTGGTCCATCGATGAAAAGGTTCCTCCAGCTGTCGTCTGTACTTCTTTCAAGGTGTCAGACGTTTCGCTCCTCATCCGAAAAGCTTCGTCAGAAAACTAAAGTTGTGCTGGCAACTCTGGCCTTATGTGTATATCACCTCATTAGCATGACATCCGTCATCTCCATCATCAATTCATCATTAGCTTGCTAATGGGGCAATCAGAGCCAGGCATAGTATATTAGGGATAATCAGACAGGAGAAAAGAAGTAATCCAATTAGCTTCAGAG
Organism: Hippocampus bargibanti; assembly: GCF_051943395.1. NCBI lineage: Eukaryota > Metazoa > Chordata > Actinopteri > Syngnathiformes > Syngnathidae > Hippocampus > Hippocampus bargibanti. The sequence continues at coordinate 13,728,274 of NC_142749.1, forward strand.
AGTAGTGTACTGCTCCCCCAACCTTAGACCAGAGGTCTAGCACCACCACCTCTGTCCATTAGGGATATATATATATATATATATATATATATATATATATATATATATATATATATATATATATATATATATATATATATATATATATATATATATAGGGCCAGAGTTAACAGCACCGCTGTAGTTTGCTGACAAAGCTCTTCAGATGAGGAGCCAAATGTCCAATACCTTCAAAGAAGTCCAGATGACGGCTGAAGAAACCTTTATAAATGGACAGTCCTTCAATCTTTAGCACTTTCTGCACCTTCTTTGTTGCGGGAAGCAGTAATAGATGAAAGAGGAGAGGATCAAAGCATCCTTTTCACCAGTGGATCTGGGACGTCATGGTGGAATGTACACGTCTGCTACAAGCTAAATGTTGAAAGCAAATGCGAAGCGTCAAAGTACATCCATTGATTAAATGAGACTGTCTCACATCTCCTGTCCAACGTAAATCCTCTTCAATTTCAAGCCGCGACAGTTCCACAAACACACCGGCACTGTGTGCTGATGCAATGACATTCATCATTTTCATCATCAATTCATCATTCGGCCGGAATCGTGCACCAAAATTATGATATCATTATATTAATGATATACAGGTAACATCCAACTTACGACCGAGTTACGTTCCAACCTAACGGTCGTAAGTCAAAATGGTCGTAAGTTGAAATCCATTCAAAATGTTGAAGAGAGACTCGGAGGCTAAATGACGCGGAAACAAACACGAAGCGTCAAAGTACATCCGATAACGAAATGAGACTGTCTCACATCACCTGTCCAACATAAATCCGCTTCAATTCCAAGTCGCGACAGTTCCACATACACACCGGCACTGTGTGCTGACGCAATGACAGTCAAATGGCACCGACATTCACCATTTTCATCATCAATTCATCATTCGGCCGGAATCGTGCGGCAAAATTATGATATCATTATATTAATGATATACAGGTAACATCCAACTTACGACCGAGTTACGTTCCAACCAAACGGTCGTAAGTCAAAATGGTCCTAAGTTGAAATCCATTCAAAATGTTTAATAGAGACTCGGAGGCTAAATGACTCGCAAACTCTCCCCTTTGGTGCCATCACACGGTCGTTGCCGGCCTGCTAGCGCGGTAATATTTTTTTTTTAATAGGGTCTGGAGGTGGTGGTCGTAAGTTGAATGTTCCATGTACGTTATATAGCTTCAAACGAACGCGCATTCACCTGCTTCTGTTGAATAAACATTTTGTTCCCCCCCAACTTGGAATTTTAGGAGGCGGAACGCAACTTGACTGTTTCAATGTTTTTTCAAGTGAGTCATAATGTCTTGTGCCGATTATGGAATGTTTGAATTATACACTGGGAGGCAGATTTGATTTGATCTTTGAACCGGCTTCTCGCAACAAATAAATTGCCGCTTTAAAAAAAAAATGCAACAACATACACCAATGCCAAATGAAATCCTTGTTGCGAAATAAATACTCACGTGTGCAGTCGCTCATATTGTCAAGTAACAAGGAAAGAAATATTTTTCGGCGCAGATTTCTCAAATATAACTACATTTGGTCAACTCGACGGACCTTAGAAGACACTAACGGCACAAAATACAAGTTAGAGGGGCGGGGGGGTGAATAACAGCACGCAAAATGAATGTGTTAAGACATTCGATCCAACAAAAGAAGAGAAGAAAAAAAAGATTCAAATGTGGTGAAATGAAATAAATCCCCGCAGGGGAACAACATACAATAAACACAAGTGCAGCTAGGACAGTCTAAATATTTTTTTTGACAGGACAGCTTGCTCAACTTTCTGTCAAAAAAACACACCCACCACCACCCGTTAACCATAGCGGCTCCTTTGTCCAGTTACAGATGGGAGAAAACTCGACACCAAATCTTTTTTTTTTTTTTCTTTCTTGTCGGTTAAAGTTAGCACAGACATTTGTTCTATTGCACGCTAACATCTCACGCTGCACGGCCTCATTAAATATTGGCAAAATTTGTGGATGAAGCCGTGCTTTTGTTCAAGAGCATTTGACCCCAAGGAACCATCTGACAACTCACATGTTCGTCTCCTATAGTCCTTCACCCCACCTCATTCATTGCCAGACCATGTGCTAAATAGGTGTCCACTCCAGTGCCAGGGTTTTTTGTCATTGTCACTCAAATTGCAGGGACCCACAGAATATTGAGTTTTAGGATGACATAATCATTTAATTAGAAACCTAAGAATGTATGGTGTCAAACTTAAGGCCCGGGGGCCAAATCTGGCCCGCCACATCATTTTTTTCGGTTTGCGAAAGCAAATGAAGCATGTTAAGTGCCACGATGCTTGCTAAAGTCTCTTATTTTTTCTGGTGTTGTTTTATTGTCGTCGTTGGTTTTTAGTAGGTTGGGGAAGGGGTGCAAAATGTCGGCTGATTTTCCAGAACAAACCCTATCGAGTACTCGATATCAATCTTGCAGCTGTTTTGTATTGTCTTCACCAATCATATGACATGTTTTCTTTATCTTAGCGTAGAGATTCGGGGTGCATGTCGTTTTTCTTTCTAGCAGAACGTTGGAGTCTTCTTTTAACTCATTAACTGCCAGACCACGTGCAAAAATGTGTCTGCTCCAGTGCCAGGGTTTTTGTCATTTTCACTATAATTGCAGGACCCATAGAATATTTATTTATAAGATTACATCAACATTAAATTCAGCACAGGAAACCTTGGACTCTCTTCTCTTAACAGAAAAAAAGAGTTAATTCCTAAGTTACATTAGTTTCGAGTTATCTGATCTTGAAATGGGGGCGGATGTACAAAATACACTATATTACATACATATTGGTTTATATAGTGCTTTGACAACAGCTGAAGCTGGAACAAAGCGCTAACATGGACAAAAGGCAAATTCTCCCCCGTAGTGGAAGGAGAAAAACATTGCCAGAGGTCTGACCAGCGCTTTATCAGCACCCACTGCAAGAAAAGCCAATATCCAAACAAATTCGGGAATGGCGCTCCACTTCACACTTTTCAATTTCCGAATAAATTCAGGAATGGCAGAAAATAAGTTAACATCTCGCTCTCTTCTGATGAGTAGACGGTTAAAGATGAATATAAAATCTCCATTTAACTCATTCACTGCCAGACGACGTGCAAAAATGTGTCCACTCCAGTGCCAGGGTTTTTGTCATTTTCACTCAAATTGTAGGCACCCACAGAATATTGAGTTTTAGGACTACATAAACATTCAATGCATGGTAAAAAGAGTTAATTCCTAAGTTATAGGGGTCTGGAGTTATGTGAACTTGAAATGAGGGCGGATGTCCAAAATACATTGTAATACATACATATTGGTTTAAATAGCACTTTAACAACAGCTGAAGCAGGAAAAAAAAACACAAACATGAAAAAAAGGCAAATGCTGGCCAGAGGTCTGACCAGCGCTTTATCAGCACCCCCAGAAAGAAAACAAAAACAAAACCTGAATAAATTCGGGAATGGCAGCGAATGAGTTAAAAGTGAAAGATTGAGCTTCCTCTCCACAGCTACGATTTGGAACGGAGGCAAAAATTGGACGCTAGTAAACAATAAGTCATTGTTTTGTGTGTGTGTGTCACAGTAATAACAAAAGTAAATCAGACGAAATACGAGGAAGAGTTCAAACATGATCACGTCGATTCAAGTTATAACGTTCAGAGATAAAGTTGAAACGGGAGAAGAAGAAAAAGTAATTGTATCATTTGATCTTTGTTAAAAAAATATATTGATCGTGGCTCTTCAACTCATTTACGGTATACGTACACTGAGAGAAAAAAAGAGCTGAGATTTGCTCAAAGCACCTCTTTTTTTCTTAAAAAAAAAGACATATGTGACGACGAAAAAATAAAAAAGGGAAGGTTGCTCAAGTGTAGAACGACATCAATGGCGTAATTCTTTTCTTCAGTCTGGCCTGGAAGCGAAATGCGCATACCGCGGCGGTTGTAGGAGTGAGCGTCTTTTGAGGTGATGGCGTTTGTGTGTGCGTGCGCGAGTGAGTGTATGGACATATGTGGCGACATGTGCGTTTGTTCCTGAATGGTTTCAACACTTCCCAGCTCTTGTGACCTTACATGTTACATCCATCTGTGCATTGAAGTACACCAAAAGAAACATTCTTTATCCTTACAAGGACACTAAATCCTTCCGTTTTTTATTTTTTATTTTGGCAAAGGATCCAATTGACTCTCATGATGACGATTATATTTATTGGCCACGTTATGAGATCCAGCGACGTCATATGCGAGCGGGGAGGTGGATCGGAAATCAAGCGTCGAAAAAGTTCATCATGCACAATCAATACAGGACTGGGGGGGTTTGTTATTTTACGTTGCTGGACATACAAAGTATGTATTTATGTATGTATGTATGCATGTATGCATGTATGCATGTATGCATGTATGCATGTATGCATGTATGGATGTATGCATGTATGCATGTATGGATGTATGCATGTATGCATGTATGTATTTATGTATGTATGTATGATAGTTTGAATGTATGTGTGTGTAAATATGTGTATGTATGCATGTATGCGCATATGTATGTGTGCATCTGTGTATGTGTGAGTATGTGTGCGTGTGTATGTGTCCGTGTGTCTGTGTGTGTAAGTGTCTGTATGTGTGTCGTGTGTCTGTATGTGTGTGTATGTGTATATGTGTATGTGTATGTATGTGTGTGTATGTGTATGTATGTATGTGTGTGTATGCGTGTGTCTGTATGTGTGTGCGTATGTATGTATGTATGTATGTATGTATGTATGTATGTATGCATGCATGAATGAATGTGTATGTATGTATATCCTTTCGATGCATGTATGCATACATGCATGTATTTATTTATTTATGTACAGTAAAGTTTCGTTATATCGATATTCAAGGGAGTCAGAAAAAATATCGATATAACCGGGACTATCGATATATCCAACCCTGTTTGCATGTAATTTTCTCCGTGTGTGCATAGAAATAGTATCGATATAACCGGGACTATCGATATATCCGATATCGATATAACGAGACTTTACTGTATGTATTTATTTTTTATTGTATCATCAGAATGTTTCATACACCGCTCGCGCGGGACTTCTAAGTATCGTGCAGGTAGACGGGTCCAAACGCAAACGTTATGGAATTGTTACAATGTTTCAAAAAATGATAACGGGAATGACTAAATGGACGCCGATTTGCCGGATTTCGTCTACGTGCGCTGATGGCAGTCAAAAGCTTTGGCATACGGGTGCTACAAGGGTGCTTTAAGCTGTTCAGCTTGACCCTGCACTTTTTGTTAGTTGGCCTTTGTTTCAAGGGGCCGCAATCGAGCCCCCTCTTGTAGACGGTTGCCAGCTCACAACACTCTTTTGAAAAAAAAAGGACAGGGGAAAAATAGCCGAGCGTGATAGATGAAATGGGTGGGTGGGGGGGGGGGGGTATAGAAGTGAAGATTTATAACAGTGAATGCCGCATGTCACGGGCCGCCATTGATCAACTAAATCGCTGCTTTCGACTTTGCCGTTTATACGTTAAATGTCATTTCCATGAATTCAAGCACCGGGAAGGGTATTTATAGTTAGGCACGTCTTTGTGTGGTAAATATATGCATCTAATACGTAGCTCATCAGCTCATTCGACATATGACCTATCTAAAAGTGTCACGCCGACACATTTGAAACGCGCCGGATCACGTGACGACGTGTGCACTCTCACCAAGTGCTCTCAGGGCCAGCTGAGCAATTCGATTTATGTAATCTGACTTCAATCTCAGACCGCGCCGCTGCCGCCGTGCTACGACAACACATTGAAAACGCAAAAGGTGTTGCTTTTGTCAGCCGTGCCGGGGCAGAACTGTATTAGGAAATTCATATCAAAGTGTTGCAAGGCAGATCTGTTAAGCAAGCTAGGTCCTGCATTTCACATGGAAAAAAAAAGCTTTCGCAACACTATCGAAAATCAACACGGGGAAAATAATTCAACAAAATAAAAGCTGTAGCGGGATGGAATGGAAAATTCAGCAAGGGGGTCACCTAATCACGGAAAAGCTTCTGATTAGACCAAAATGGTAATATTGACCTCGGGTACAAACATAAAATGTATTTCTAAGAATCTTGTGGGGCACACGGTTGGTTATTCAACACTTTCAAGATACAGACGTTCCCCAATTTACGAACAAGATACGTTCCAAACGGTTGTTCGTAAAGTGAATTCGTTCATAAGTTGATTCAGTGCTATATTTTGTATGGAATGTATGTGTATGCATGTTTAAGGCTTACATAAGTATGTTTAAGATTTCTATAATAATAATAATAATAATAATAATAAATTTCATTTACTGTATAAGCGCTTTTCAAAACTCATGGTCACTTTACAGTCACAAGATACTCAACCCTGAATAACTCAAATAGACAGAAAGCGAGCTAGCTAGCTAATAAATAGCTAGATAGATAGCTAAACGGCTAATAGCTAGCTAGCTAAGTAAGTATGTTCAAGGCTTGTATAAGTGGTTTGTACTGAAAAATAAACATTTCATAAAATATGTGCTCTATAAAGATAAGTACATGGACAACTGGAGAGAATACTACATATTTTACTACAACTAGGGGAGTGTCTATAACCGCTCCCACTTTTAACTCGTTGAATCATCCAACAAACAACGTTTGTTTGCGCTCACCCCAATTGATCCAGACATTAATTTCTTAAATTTATACATGAATATATTAAAAAAAATTGCGGTCGCTTTGGTTTTCAACGACACTAGAAAAACAGCTACAAAATGGCCGTCGGCTATCCAATTTGTTTAAATAAAATCTACAAATCCACTTTGATGCGCTGCTAAAGATACACACTGTTTACTTTTCACCTATGTGTCGTGCCACCTTGTTATAATTCAATATTTGGTAATGCTCAAGGAAAGACTTGAGGAACAAAATGCTGAGGTGGTTTTACAAGTCGTAGCGCTTATCAAGTGCAAAGGCATACAACCGCACAGAACATTATCTCGCCAAAACATTTCAATATTCTCAATGACACCATTTTTTTTTTACCCGCACTTTTTTTCTTAATCGTTTCGATTTGACTAATTTTAAAAAAAGGGCGGGAGGGATATTGGCTGTTGACTATCACACAAGCCTCCAGCTGTAAAGCCTTCCAAAAGTACAAGCTCGCATGTATCTGATGAAGCTATGTACATACTTCGCTGTTTACCGTTTTGAACCAGAAAAGCCAGTCGAGCTGTACAAAGCTGAATGCAATAAAAATAAAAGCCCACTTTGTTTGCGTGCGTTCCCAACGTCTTAACTTGACTTTGGTTTGTCGCTAAGAGATGCTATGGATTAGGGATACGACCAACGGCACACAACGACGCGTCCGTGCCTTCGCCTGACCGGCGTTACACTCCATAGATTTACTGTCATTTAAAGGACAACCGACGTCACTTTTTTTGTTCCCTAACTGACATCAGAAAAACGTTTTATAGCATCTAAAATACCCAAAACATGCAGTATGATATTTTTAGTCAAATGCAAAACACCAATAAAAATGACTTAAAGTGTCTAAAAAGTACAGTAACGTCTCGTTATATCGATATCGGATATATCGATAGTCCCGGTTATAGCGATACTATTTCTATGCACGCACGGAGAAATTTACATGCAAACAGGGTCGGATATATCGATAGTCCCGGTTATATCGATATTTTTTCGGACTCCCTTGAATATCGATATAACGAGACTTTACTGTACTTCAATTTGAAACCAGAAGTGGCCAGTTTCAGAAGGTCCCGCCCCCATGTTCGTGGAGTCACGGCAAGACGAATCAAAACAATGGCTTCAGATTCGGATAATATGCTTTCTCGTTACTCATCCAGTTATAAATATGATTCAAATAGTTCTGAAGAAGAAAGCACACATCTTTGCAATCCATTAAATAATTAATTCCGTGTTATTTTGAGGCATCAGGGGTGGGAAATGTCGCACCCAAAAAAGGCAGAACATGGCGACAAAGCCGTGTAAGGAATTAATCAGCCCATTTCCACAGGCTGATTAATTCATTACATGGAGCTTTGTCGCCCTCTTCTGCCTCTTTTTAGTTCTACACGCCGTTTTCAGACCAAAGTACAACAAAATGCATTGACGTGATGGACTGCAACAATGTGTCCTTTTTTCGGTCAGGGGCGTTCCTTCAGTGACGTAACGTACGGACTCGTCACCAACTCAAAAACAAGACTAATATTCAGCACAAGTCTTAAAACGTAAAATATAGCTATATACGGTGGAATCTTTGTAAAATACGCTCAGTAGAAGTCATTTGAAGACATTTTACAAATTATGGACACAACTTGTCCGGAGACGTCGGTTGTCCTTTAACGTTTTACTTGGCAGAGCCGTCGTCTGCAATCAGAGTCGCTACGGATACGCCTCGCGGCACGTGATCGCCTTTCAGCCCTGGCCGGTGGGAATCGCCAGCCTGGCAAATGCGCATGAATGGCTGGTTAGTGTGGTCTCTTTGGATGTGGCAGAATTTTTCTCTTTGAAGGGCGGGTTTGTTGTTGTCCACCCTCTCCTCTACCCGCTACCCCCCAGGATGCAACTCGAGCACGTCAGCTGGTTCTGGTAACATTCCGCGGAATATCCATACCGCATGATCGGTTTTGTCATCTTGATTGGTTACCGAAACGGCAGAGGGTTTGGAGGCGGGGCTTTCATGTAAGCGTTCATTTCAACGGGGTTTAGGTTGAAACTAAAAACAACCCTTTAATGACTGGTTCCTGCCACTTCAAGAGGAGTGTATTTCAGACTATGTGTTAGGGAAGTGACCTGCCAGACTGTTTACATTGGCTACCGAATACTTGTTGCAATACAATGAATGACACCTACTATGCAAGGGGCACCAAACTACGGCCTGCGGGCCGTATCCCGCCCGTCAGCACATTTGGCCCGGCCCCCTGAACAATACCAGAGATGCTATCAGATGTTTTTCCTATTTGGCCAACAGAAAAATAAAAAATCTTTTTACAAGTCAAAGGTCGGTTTTCGATCATTATCTGTTCCTATTTTAATCAATGTAATCAATGTATATAATGGCGAAAAGGTTAGGTCAGAGAAAAATTGATTCAGAATGCAGGGTATTTAACCTGCAGTGGACAAACGATTATTTTTATGTTCAATGCAAAGGAAAGGCTGTTTGTCTCATCTGTCAAGAGGCGGTGGTGGTATTGAAAGAATAAAATCTTCGCCAACACTATGAATCCCGTCACAAAGACAAGTACGATAGCTTGCAAGGCCAAATACGAGCAGACAAACTCTCAAAGCGAAAAGTGGAC